>NC_090442.1:561759204-562059204 GCF_031143425.1 Pleurodeles waltl
TTAGTCATACATTCACTTGAAATATAGCAGTAAATCGACAGAAGTAAACTCCCAACTAGTCTGTGTGCATCACAAAATGTGCTTTTGTGATTGGGGCACATCGCTGTGTTACAGACTACAGGATCTAGATGAAGATTTGCAATATGCGAATGCACAATTGTTTTATGTTAGTAGAATGAAAACACAAGCGCCACAATTGCCTATCTCTAGTAAGCAACAAATTAAATAAAAACAGAACATCTAACATTTCTATTTACAAAAGTCTAAAATGATTTAACAATATGTAGCATAATAGTAAGCTTTGTTTATATAGCACAATATGTTGACAAGGGTGATGGCTATGCTGCGTACACCACCCTTACTTTTGAGAAGTCCTTGCATGGTCTCGGAATGGACAGCACCATATCTGGCAGATAGACACCCACTCGCCCAGAAAAAAACCCTAGTAAACCCATTTCCTATGGTTGGCTCCAACTGTCTATGCTATGCATAACAATCTTTGTTAAGTATGTGGAACCAAAGAAATGACAATCCACTAACATGATAAAGAACATTTTAAATATGCATTAGAATAACCATGGGCACAGATTACCGTGTACTCGTGAAGCCAAAAGCCGGACTCTAAAAAACAGGCTTCTCTCTTCCTAACCTTATTAGTATCGTCATCACCCTCTGAAATCAAGACCGCTAAAGAAACTGGGTTAATCACTGCATAATGACTTCGTTGTGAGCCAACCAAACTACATTCCCATTAACCATTTAAAGACAATTCATAATTTGTGCACTTTCCATGCTGTTTCTGCATTCCCACTGTAATCCTAGGTACTTCCCATGTCATATGCATTCACACAATCAAACACTATAAAAATACAAATAAATAATTAATTACACAGGGGGCCTGATTTGGAGCTTGTTGGACCAAGTATTGAGCCACTGTTGCAACAGTGTAGTCTGTCTGCTAATCTCTTGGTCTGCCTGCCCAATTGTGAGTCCGATGGACCCCCAGGTTTATTCTGACAGAGTAAAATGTTCTTCTTCAGTGTAAACCACCCTCTGAAAGCCTAAGGGAGTGTAGACTGTCCGAAGGAAGCCATGTGGCCATTTGCTCTATTTAGAGTGGGTGATTGGATGGGTTTTTGTCTTACTTTCCATCACTGCCAGAAACATCTTAGCAGTGAGGGTCAGTAAAAGTACAAAATGATGCCACACAGTGGGAGAAAACAACCACAGTGTTGGGGCCATAAGCTTTTACTTTTCCAAAAATACATTTCCAGTTTGTTTTTAGGAAAGTAAATACTTTAAAAACTCTGGTGGAAATATCTGTAACTAATGACAGATACACACCAAAAATGGGTTCGTATGAACCACCATGATAGTGGTTCATAGAAGTTTGGCTCTACATATAGTAGGTTTATCAAATATGCAAAGTACTCTGCCACCCTCACTATCTTTACTCTGTCTGCCCAACTCTAAGGGCCTGATTTAAGAAAAGTGGTGCTGCACCCACTGAAGCACCACTTATCTTGCGCCACCCTAACGCCACCATGTGTGCACCTTATCTAAGATACGGTGTACCATGGCGGTAGTTAGGGGAACAAGCACCAAAAGTTTGGACGCTAGTTCGGAGCTTTGTAGGAATAGCATCAAAAATGTTGACGCTAATACAGCAAAGCCCATTGAGGCCCACTGTAAACAATGGTGTCTCCTTTTAACGCTTGCTCTAAGCAGGTGTTAAAAGTGCCAAAAAATAAAGCAAAGAAATCTTTTAGGTTTCTTTGAGCCATTTTTTTTTGCCCTCCCTAGTGGGGGAACGACCCCTTTGCATACATTATGCCTGGTGCAGGCATTATGTTGAGCAAAGGGTTGCACAGTGGCAAAATGCATGCATTAGGACACTTTGTAAATTTGGCGCTGCAATTTGGCCTTATTGGGCCACATTAGCATGAAAAAAATGATGCTAATGTGGCGAACAGAGGCGCTAGCGGCTCTTAAATCTGCCCCTAAGTTTCATCCAGACTACTGTCTCTAGTTATTATCACACAATGACATTCAACATGAAACCGCCATCTGCATTCAGACTTAGCTATAGGTGTTATTCCACAATGATAAGCCGATACCATTTGAAAAGAGCATAGCACATAGGCAGAAATCAGGCTCTTCAACATGGTCTGCTTTGTGTCAGATAAGCTCTTTATCTAATCTCAAATCCAGTCTTCCTTTTCTGAATCTGGAGTCCACCATTATATGATATTATTTTATCACCACGGGAGGAACCGAGGGCAGATCATCCTCCAAAGGCTGCCTTTCATTCAGACATTTGGCTTATAAAAGCGAACAAAAATAGGGAACATGACTCCCATTCCGATGTAACTATTGTGGCATCACTAGCAAACAAAACTCCTATTAAAGAAGTAGTGCATTATCTTTAAACACTGATCGTAAACAGATACACCTCTTTGCAGGGAATTCCTACCACTAGTTGAGGCTCCTTATGAGGAATAGCCCTCATGTGTGTCATGTAGAAGGAACTGCCATGTGATACATTAGCTACCTCTGACGAACTGTGCTTGTGTAGGTGACTGCACAACCAGCTGTCATATACCTGTAAGTAGAGTCATCATTTTGCAATTATGTGCAGTGAACTGTGGCACTCGAGTGGGAACTGGAGGGGTCCAAAAAATGAGAGTGCAGTTAAAGATTACACCTGCACTCACAGGTGATTTCTGACTATCAGTGAGGGGCAGGCCCAGGGTGCCCATGCACAGATACATATACCACAGCATGTGCCACACTGAACTGGCATTTCGGGGAAGGAAGTCAGGAAACACCTTATGTTATTGGGAAAGTGCAGACTGCAACTTTGCTTTCTCCCAGTGGGAAGTCCTTTGAGGTTGTTTCAGACTTTACATAACCTCTCACGTAGTCTGATGTGAAAAACTGAGTTATTTGTTGAGGGGGTGAAACCCCCACTAGGGCAACAACCACAATCCGTCAGGTTGAACCACAAAAAGCTACTAAAATAACCAGTGTTTAGCCCTTTGTTGGCACAATGCAGTTAGACTTAACTTAGAACCAATGTGTTTGCCTTGGCAATCTTGGTGTGCTTCTCTTCTATTTTTTTGCCTTCATCCCTCCTGTTTTGCTGGCTTTGCTTTTGCCTTGAGACAGGTGCTATAGTGCTTGTGTTCTCTCTTTGGTAGAATTACACCCACCCACTCAAACCCAATTGGCACATTCAATATGCTTGCAGGTCCATAGAAAAGTGGTACTACATGAACCCAGAGCCTGTAAATTAAATTCAGTTTAAACATGTCTGAGGCCTGCCATTGCAGCCTATGTGTGCAGTTTTAAACTTTCATGGCACAATAAACCTTTTTCCTGGTCGAAGCCTCCCTTTTTAATACATGCATATCACACCTAGGGTAGACCTTCAACAGCCAAGGTGCAGTATATTCAAACAGTAGGACATGTACTTTAGGTTTTACATATATTCTGGTTGTGAAAGGTTTCTTGTTTTTCACTACTGTGAGGCCTACCGCTACCAAAGAATAACATTTGCCTACCTTATTACAATTATTAAGTGATAACTTTCAAGTACAAACAATTGTAATGAGAAGACTTCTCAAATGGTAAAGTCAGATTTTTAGACACAATTCTGAAAATAGCACTTTTGAAGGGTTTACATTTTCTTGCCCTAACCATTTGGTGCCTGCCACCTGCTCATTAGTCACACGACTAGGTTTAACTGGCAGTTGGTCTTTTTGTGTAGCTCCCAGACACTGAAACAAAAATAAGTTAGGTGTAGGCAGGGTGGGCTGCTCCGAGTTAACGAGGGGGAGGTACTGTCACCTACCATACTTGCACATCACAAAGGCTCTGCCTGAGCACTCTCACAAAGGATTTGTAACTAGTCTTTTGTGACCTCAGACAAGCTGGGGACATGGCAAGGAAAAAGGGGATGCTGGACAACTCAGGAGGTGGAAACCTCTAGAAGCTTCCACCACTTCAATGTGGATACCAGGTAGATGTATTGGATCTCAGGCCCAAACGCTTCACTACACTTCTGCCTCTCTGGACTCTGTCAGAAATGACTGCTGTGCTGTTGATCGGACTGCTGCCATGCTATGCAGACCTGCTGTCCCCTTGCCTGGGTAAGAATGACTGAAACTTTATCTCCAAACCTAGGAACCCAGAGTGGCTCCAACTGCTAGGTGTCTGGACTCCTGATCAGAAGCCTCCAACAACCTTGAACTCCCAATCTGTACTTTGCGATCTGTGAGTCCTGCCCTCCCAAGTGGTGCCACCACAGTCCTGTACCATTGAAAGTGGGCCGGAAGGTGCTCCCACCACCCCAGCAGAACTGACACATCTCCTCCACAGTGCGGAGCACCTCCTGCAGAACTGGTGCATCACCCCTGCTGCTCGACATATCACCCATGGAACAGATGGATTGCCTCCGCTGCACCAACTTCTCCGATGCAAGGACTTCAAACCACCCATCGCAGCCCATTAGAACCACTGCTTCGCAATGCATCCCCATTCAAGAACATCATCTTCTCAACGCAGCATGTTGAAACCACTGCTGTGCGACGCATCTTCACACAAGGACATTGCACTTCTTAGCTCCCATAACCACTGCTGCACGATGGATCTCCTTGCAGGAGCCACGAATCACCTCTTCTGTGTGACAAATTCTCAACACAGAACTCTACGTGTCATCGTAACAACGGTTAAGGTACTGTGTTTAGCAGACCAAAGTGGGTCCCTGTTGCCAGCCCACGCTCCATTGCGTTCAGTCTGAACTTGTGACTTTGTACGAGTCCAGCGTGACCAGGTAACCACAATTGTCACATGCACATCTCCTGTTCTACTGACTGGGTTTTTAGCATTTTGGTGTGGAGTTATTTATTAAAATATATTCTATTTTACAGAAATACCATAACGCTGTGCCTACTTTTCAAATTATGTAATGCAACTCTCTTTTAGTATATCTTCACATACATCCAGATCCATATAGTGCTATAACACTGTGGTCTTACACCACAACGTACTTCAATCATTTACTTACCTCCTTTATGCAGCTACTCCTTTTATGTAATTCACGTTCACTCTATAGATAGTCCCAACCTATCGGATAAACATAAAAGGCCTATGATGCTCACAAGCTCCCTAAGCCTCTGTGAACTTGCTTCTAAAAAGTTGTTTTATATATGTTTAAACATGTTACAGCCTGTCATATAATCTCTGATCTCGTGAATGTAAAAGGATGTCTTTCTGTCGTCTTCCATGGTTGACTTCTTGTGGGGGTGGAGGAGAGAGAGGGGGGTATTAGGGTGGTTTTTCCATTGTTTCTCTAGACTTTTTTGAGCTTATGCTAATTGATTGTCATTGGCTAGTTAGGATGTACTGATCACAACATTGAAGGTGTCTATACTAAAAAACAGCCAAAAATACCTTACTTTTCGGCATACACATTTTACCTTTGTAGAATCCAGATGTCAACCCATTGTAAGGTGATGGGGGTTCACGATCTATACATCTGCTGCACCCTACAATACAGCGCAATAGTAAATTGTTTTCTTACATCAAAGCACCTCTGTCACGCTATAGTTAATCATATACTAATTCTTGAACTATGACTAGTCCACCTCTGGATACAGATTTGAACATTTTCTCACTGAACGGTAAAGGTTTAAACCACCTGGTCAATTGTAAAAAAAATTATACTTTGGGCCAGATGTAGCATGCATTTTGCATGGTGCAAACTGCGAAAATCGCAGTTGTCGCCATGCAAAATACCGAATGCGATGCTCATTCACAATTTGCAAGGCGACTCCTATTTGCGACTCGCATTACTATGCTAAATTGCTTTGTGAATGTTGCCAAAAAGGATTTCTCAGAGCAGGCAGTGGTCCAATGGACCACTGCCAACTCTGAAAAACCGAAACCAAATGGTTTCGTTATTTTTTTTATTTTACAACTCGTTTTCCTTTATGGAAAACGGGCTGCAAAATAAAAAATAAAAAAAACTGCTTTATTTAAAAAGCAGTCACAGATATGGAGGTCTGCTGACTTCAGCAGGCCACCACCCCTGTGAGTGCAGGGACTCGCTATGGGGTTGCAAAATGCGACCCACCTCATTAATATTTATGAGGTGGGTCTTTGCGACCCCATAGCGACTCGCAGTCGGTGTCTGAGACACTGTACTGCATCCGATTTTGCGAATCGGATATTGCGAGTCGCACCGACTCGCAATTTCCGATTCGCAAAATCGGAAAGTGCTACATCGGGCCCTTTATTTCTAAGATTAAGGCAGACCTTTTACTACTACAAGAGACTAAAATTGGTGAAAAGAAAGCTACCTCATTTAATAATAGATGGGTATGCAATTTTATATGTTCCCCTGTAATGAATAAAAACATTGGTTTAATTGCCTCTAAAAATTCTAACCTTAAGTTAATATAGCACCATTCAGATAATGAAGGCAGGCTACTCAACATGAAACTTAGTCAGAAGGGGAAACATATTAATCTTCTTAATCTTTACGGCCCAAATGCTGACACACCTAAACTTTGGGACACTGCAAATGATAACCTTAAACATATTCCTGGGAATGAACTAATGATCATTGGTGGTGACTTCAATCTCACTGTGACCCATTCCTAGATAGACAGTCAAAATATCCAGGTTACCTATCAAAACCACACAAAACATTCCTAAATGTCGGTAATAGCTATAATTTTAAAAACTGCTGGAGATTACAACATCCTAATACCAAACACTTCACCTTTTTTCAGGAATGTACTCCTCATATTCAAGGGATGAATATTTACTTTTTTCATGTAACCATACTCATCTTATTGATCAAACTGACATATTATCCAAGACAATTTCGGATCATTCCTGTATAACTTTAACAATCTCAAGGATTAAACAAAACCCAAAAATAATATTTGGCGATTGAATGAGGATTCTCTTAAGGACGACTCCCACAGGTTGAGCATAAAAACAGCAATCCTTAACTGCATTGAAGAAAATAGTTCTCCTGATATTGACCCACCTATTTTTTGGGACCCACCAATAGCCACAGACAGGGGTAACTTACTTGAAATTCAAACACAACTAAACAAAGGAACTAATAATGATGAATTCCCAATAGAATTAAATTGAAAGACTTGTATCCCTTCAAATATGAAACCTAGACCCCCAAAACACTATCCCTTTTAATAAATAAAATGTACTCTATTTTTTTTAATTGGTGTTGGGTTGGGTTGCTCTTATGTTGTGTTTCACTTTATTACAGTCTGAAGTGCTGCATAAATACACATTACCTTAGTTAGGCCTGATTATTCTGTGCCGAGCTACCGGAGAGTAGAACACAAATTAATTTGAGGTGTGCTTGTGACTTCATCCTGACAAGGATTGTGGTTTCTGCTTGAGTAGGATTTCAACCTCCTAACCCTTGTGTGTGCAGGAGGCAAGGCCCTTTGAAGTGTAAGTGGGGCTAGGTATAGCCCCTCCCTAGTCATCCTGCCTGGGCAACCAATCCAGCCCACAGCTAAGCCTCCTTTGTGTTACTATTTGGTAGCAATACACAAACCTCAACTGCAGAGCCACTTACCGTCATGTGACCCAGGACACTGTCAGAAAGAACAGATGGTTGCGATAAGAAAATGCCAATGTTTTAGAAGTGCCATTTTCAGAATTCTAAATCAAAATCTGACTTCACCATTAAAGGGGATTTTAGATTACAATTCATTTGAGTGTAAAAAGCATATCTCTATCTGCTTTCATTCCAACATTAGCACTTTGTAAAACTTAAGTATATACATCCTACTTTTTAAATTCAATTCTCCCAGCCTTATGAGACTTCAAAGCCTATATTATAGGTGGCAATATTGAAAGGGATGGTGTAGACCTGACAAAAGGTTTATTTTTGCCAGGCTGAAATGACAGTTTAAAACTGCACTTTAGGCTACAGACCCGAGGCATGTTTTTAAAGTGCTACTGCAGTGGGAGGCATCATGAGCACTGCAAGCAGACTAGTAGTATCTAATTTACAGGTCCTGAATACATGTAGTACCATTTACTAGGGATGTACAAGTAAATTAAATGTGCTAATTAGGTGTAGGACAATTTTACTATGTTTGTAGGAGAGAGCACAAGTGCTTCACCACAGGTTAGCAGTGGTAAAGTGCACAGAGTACTAAAGCCAAACAAATTCAGCAAACAGGTGGTGAGAAGGAAAAACGTTTAGGGGAAATACCTCGCCAAGTATGTCAGATCTAACAGCTGCACCCTGGTGTGGTACATTACTTACATCTCCCAGAGCCCAAAGCTAGTAAATACATATGTGTTCAGAGGGACACTGACATTTACTTCGGACCACACCTTCATGAAAATGATGGCCCACTCAGATCTGAATGTGTTCACATTTGAATATGCTGAAGCAGCTGGGCATGATAGGTACTGTGGAAAAGGGCTTGTGAATATGTGACCCTGCAGGGACAATTGCATAATATGCTAAGTATACTGGTGTCACTTTATTTTAATGAAGATGCTGAAGACAATCTTAGAAATAAGCTTGGTAAGCATAACCAGACTTCCCCACCATTCTCACAAATCAGAAAGGAGCTTATGACTTCCTCAATTGGACAATTCCATCCACTCTCCAGATGACATCTGGGCCCCCACTTGGCTACAAATCAGAGTCAGATGTTCAATTATGAAATCCTTTGAATTTCAACATTAGTCATTTCTGAACCTTCTCCAACCTTTGAGCCTCCATAATATCTGGCCAGGCTCAAATAATTATTTCCCTCTCAACCCTCTTATTGCAATAGTCATTAACCTACTTTTGAGAGATGACTTATTGTCCGACCTTCAGCTAGTAGTGGATGTTTCTTTTCTCAAACGATGTAGCTATCTATTGGTTCCTGAAGCACGTCTGTGCAATATACATACCTGTCTTGATTACTATAGTTCAGACACATGCTGGAGACAGAACAGGGTTTAATCAAGAAGGAGAACATCCAGACTAATTGTATCTCAGAGGTTACACCTAATGGACTCTAAGCTGTCCAGTCCCAAAAACCTGGGAGAGTTAGCTGATGAGTGTCCCTAAACTTCATCCTATACCTCTCTGGGGTGAGACCAAACTTCTTCATATTGGGATAGGACTCTGGCTCATCCTCCCCTAGGGTCAGGACCCTATCCCTACCAGATACTGGGATCAGATCCCACAGAAGTGAACCCCAATACTGATGCCTAAACATTCTCATCCTGAAAGCCCCCTCAAAGGCTGTCAGCCACTTGTCAATGTTACCCCCTTCTTAGAAGTTAGGGACAATCCCCTTGGATAGTTTTGGGCACAACCCACCACCCCTGGACACCTCAACCTCTATTTCGCTGCCACCATCTCTATGTTCTACTCTGGATAATTTCTTCTTCTCCAGGGCCAACGTCTCCACCTCTAAATCTTTGTAAGCTAACTGGCCTTCAAATGGCCTCTCCCTGAGGGATAGTTCTGCTTCTTTCTGGGTGTATACTACAGACTCTCCCACTATCTTGGGACTGGACCCTGATCTTTACAAAGAGACAGATGATCATTATCTTCCTCTTGGAGGTTGGAGAGGACATCTTACCCGTCCCCTGCTATCTCTGAAGCTTGCTCTGTTTCCACTAGCACTGTCCAGGCTTCAAGGGACCTAACCACCTACACCTTCCTAAGGTTGTTTGCAGCAGGTGACCCCCTCTTTCTGCACAACACCCTAAGCTCAACTGCAGTAAGTGTGTGTAGGCTTGCCTGCCCAACTTCCATGGTATCTCTGGTTTTGTGTCACAATACACTTTAATACCAACTTATCAGAACAATTTAGAAACATCAAAAATTAAGTACTTAAACATTAATTAGTCAAATTTTGAAAAATCTATTTTTTTTGCTCTAATTCAATTTGGAGGATTTTTACCTTGGTTCACTTAAACACTGCAATGATGATATCAAACATGCAAAATGAATCCATTCACTGCACACAGAAATGTTGGAAACAGGATTACTGGTAAGGGCAGGTAGGCACCAAAACTTAAAAGAAGACCACAAACCCCTTCTAGGTCCAGTCAAGGTCTCAACAAAGTAATCATTGCTTAACCTGTGGTAGCTTGGCCCACGAGCGGTGAGGCTTAATTTAGGAGACCGGTGTGCAAAGCATTTTATATCAACAAAACAGTATATACATAAAACACAGCACATGATAAAAATTCAACACCAATTTATAAAAATAGAAAAAAATGTTTATCTTTAAAATGACACCAAAATGACAAAACTCCAATTTAGGGAACCAGAGATATGAATTTTTAAAGATTTAAAGTAATACAAGAGCTTAGAAGCAAATAGCGCTGAAAGGGTTAAAAAAGGTTCCACTGGACAGGGACAAAGTCCAGAGTTCAGGCTATCAGCAATGTAACACTTTTACACTTACTTTGAAAAGTGTTTCTTGATTCAGGATAATGGTCCACAGCACCAGCCAAAGGTTCAGAGGCTCTGGCTTGCATCTTGGGGTCGGGGATTACAATGCCCATAATGCACCTCTTCAACCTATGGAGCTTTTTACAACTGCTGCTCCAAACTTATGTATCTTCTTACACAGGTCCTTTTTGGGTCCTTGAAGTGTCCACAAACGGGATTCAAGGTTCCAGAAGCTCAGAGTTGTTCATTGGGAGTTGGGACTACTAGTTCCAGAATGCACCTGTTCAGAATCCTCACATGGCACTGGATGCTGGTCAGCTGAGCTCTTCTTGCAGGACTTGATGCAGGGGACTCTGGTCAGCTCCTCTGTACCTGTAGCTTACAGGGAGTCCACTCCTGGAGTTGCAGAATCAAGGCAAAGTCATTTTCTTGGTAAAGCCCAAAAATGTGCCGCTGGTGCAGTCCTTGAGAGTGCAGTTCTTCAGGTGCAGACCAGGGGTTCAGCAGGGCAGTCCTTCTTCTCCAGTATCTTCTTCCAGCAGGGATCTAAATTGTAGGACAGCTCTGCCATATTTATCCTTGCTCCTGGGGTGGGAAGCGGATGGGTTGCTCCTGTCCAATGGGGTGCAGGCCACCACCCACTGGGGTGAACACTTCCTGTGAATTGTGGCAATAATCAATCCCAGAAAGCAACATTCTCTAAAAATCCAAGATGGCAAAAATTCATCTTTGGATGTGAGATCTTGTTGAGTCCACCCACTGATATGGCTAATTTTTCCTTAACACACTGCTTCCAGCTTCTCGCCTAATCTAATCAGTGGGGCTCCCATCTGTCTGTGGGAGCAGGAAATGGGAAGGTCCTGTTTCTGCCCCAAGTGCCATTACCTTCTTTGGAGACCAGTTTTCTACTCTTCCACCATCTTGCTATGCCATCTGCTGCAGAAGTGCTTTACCCACCAGATGCTTCTTTTGTCTCAGCCCAGGCCACCTCACAGAGGCTGACCAATCAGAAAAGAGCACCAAAGGGCTGAATTTGGTAACTTTCAGAAAGAGTTCTAAAACTCTTTTCCTGTGTGGTAGTTATATTAAATTCAACATTGGCAAGTTGTTGGATGTATTATAACATTTAATTTGGTACCAGAATTGTCATCTCTATTGGAAATAAGACTTTATAATTTTACAATAAAGTCTCCCAATGTTAGCCTATGGGGCCTATTAAAGCAAATTTGGCTGTTTTTCCCTCACCAGGGCTTATAAAACATTTTTTAAAGTCCCTGCTTATATGTGGACTGCACCCAACCCTTGGGACACCCAGGGCAGACCTTAGGGAGTGACATATGTAAACATAAGGTAGTTTGAGACTTTTAATATTAATTCCAAAGTCGAATTTGGGGGTCAATTATACCTTAAAACAAGTCTGCAAGGCACACCTGCCTTTATAATGACACAAGTGACCACAGCAGTGCACCCACGGTTGTCCTATCTACCCTAAAACTACATGCCCTACCATACACTAGGGATTTATAGGTAGGTTGTCAGAGCCAATTATAATTAGGTCTAATTTGCATATACCATTTAAAACAAAGCACTAGTCCTAGGACTGGGTAGCAGTGCCCAGGGCATAGTCAGAAAACACCAGTATCAGCTAAAAACAGGGGCAAAAAGTGAGGGGGCTTCTGCAATCAGCCCCGTTTTCCCACACCCCTTATTTCTGTTAAAAAGTTAAAGAAAATAATATAAGATATAAATAATCTAGCATCACAGTATTACCTAACACAATGACTTAATCTTTCATTGAGAATGCAGTAGGCACCAGGAGTGATACAAATCAAGCAGCTTTATCATTGGAAAAGAGTTTTGTTTTTCAAATTTTTATGTATAATACTGCATTCATGCCCCTTTATAACTGATGTGTTCTACCATAACATCAATCTTTTTTATAATCGTCCTGCATACATTTCAATTCCATATTATTGACTGCCAGCATATTTAAAGTATATATAGAGATTTAGAAAAGTAAATCTACTCTTTGTTATGCTTGCTTATCGTGAGGAAATACTGTTAATCAATATTGTTAAGACCACGTGTATTGGTTGAAATATTTAACCTGCATATGTTGATATACAACTGATTCTGAACAATAACAGTCTTCCTGTTGCTGGATTAAGCATGAACAACATAACTGGTTGTTCATTGTTATGCAACTGGAAGGGAGCACATTAAATAATATTGTTGTTATGTATTGCTCTCACTGTGACAAACTAGCATGAATACTGGATTCTAAATCTGGCTAGACACTGCTGTGACAAAGTAACAGTGGGAAACAAAAAGTACTTTCAACTGTCACTATGCCATAAAGGTATTCAAGGCCAAGATCACAGAAGGTCCTGTTAGTGCAGCTCTGACTCTCCGTTGGCGAGCAGAGAGCTCATCTTCTGATGGAGATAATGAAGGAAGCCACAAAGGGAGTGGTGAGGTTGGGTGAAAGGATTCTTTTTTTAATTTAGGGTAGAAAAAGAGGCCATGCTACTTATGTTTCCCCATTACTTCCCTGACCCTCTCTAGCAGCCAAAGGCAGAAGCTGATAATGCTGAGGCCATACTTGACAAAACATTATACTTGGGTAAACACTGAATAATTAGATGTTTTTCACCTCAGGATTCTGAATGATATTATAGACAACCCAACTTTCTTTCTTGTTGCCTAATTGATGCCACTGAGAACTCCTGGTGAAAAACATCCACTATTCACTACTATTCTTCTATAATTTTATATTTCCATTAACTTTCAATCATTTCCAAACGTGGTCTGAATAGGTCTATTGCCAATGCTATGGCCCTTAAGATTTCAGGACTTCACTTATACTTATAAGCAATAGAATCAATAAATGTAATTGATAGTTCCACAAAAAAAAAATATCTCAATTCATAACTGCAGCCTTAGCTACAATGAGGCTGTTTTAATTTGACTTTTATCATTACCAAAAATGTTGCTATAGTTAAAGGTCACTCTTGAGAACAAACAGTAATACAGATTAAAATAGGAGTTAATGAACTTTGTTTTACTATTTTGGCAACCTTCATAAAATAAATGCAGAATTTGCAAGAAAATAAAATCATTCCTTTACCAGTGTAATCAGCATAGCATCTATAATTAACTCATTCATATAGTAATATACAAATCAAATTTAATAACACCAGAATCAAGGCACATCATGGTTAAAAACTCTCTTATTCCTGCTTATTTTCATCAGAATTCCTTCTAATTGTCTGCTGTACTGGGTCTGTTTATAGAACCAAGGTACATGGTCCATCTACACCTTTACAATTTAAAAGAAGCTGAAGTCTTCATGTGCAATCATGGATGGCCAGTATATGTTCAAAGAAGGCATAAACATTTGACTGCCTCATCTTCAAGTAAATGCAAGCATTTTCCATTGGTTGTTATGG
Source organism: Pleurodeles waltl (assembly GCF_031143425.1). Taxonomy (NCBI): domain Eukaryota; kingdom Metazoa; phylum Chordata; class Amphibia; order Caudata; family Salamandridae; genus Pleurodeles; species Pleurodeles waltl. The sequence continues at coordinate 561,773,119 of NC_090442.1, forward strand.
ATTCTCTAGATCTAATTGGACTATGGGCAGTAAATATTTCCCTAGGAGAACATGAAAAACGTGATACATTTTGAGCTTTTAGAGGTGTTAATCCTCCTTAAAGAAAAGCAAATTCTTCTCTGCCATCCTCGCTTCACTCCTGAGAAATTCACAATTGTAATGACTCCCAACATGCTCTCTTCAATAATGAACAGTGCGCCTATTACCAAAAATACTACTTATTTAAAGAATACTTTAGAATTACCTTTTAGTCTACACTTTAAATATTAGTGCTATCATGTGAATAGCTCCATTTATATTTCATGAATTTCATTGGTTTCTTTGTTTATTCAGTTTGCATTTTTGTTTCGTTACATTGTAACCATCTTTTTGGGTCTGAACTACCACGTAAAGAGTCCCCTTGATGTTTGTGAATTGAATGTCTTTTCTTTATTTACTTTAAGATTATGGGGGTTATTCTAACTTTGGAGGAGGTGTTAATCCGTCCCAAAAGTGACGGAAAAGTGACGGATTTACCACCAGCCGTATTACGAGTCCATTATATCCTATGGAACTCGTAATACGGCTGGTGGTATATCCGTCACTTTACCGTCACTTTTGGGACGGATTAACACTCCTCCAAAGTTAGAATAACCCCCTATGTGTCATGTTTGTTAACCTGTAAATAATCCCCAAATAAACAACTTTATTTCACTTCCTTGCTATATGTGGCTTATTTCTATGTCAGGCACTCGTATCTGTAAACATACCCTGCTAAACCTGCACCTCTATTTGCTGCACAGAGGGTATGCTACATGATGAGGGCAGAGAAAAGTATGTTTAAAGTGGAACATTTGAATTAACCTATTTAAACTTGACATGCCTCAATGAAAATATTAAAATTGGAAAGTTCGCCTTAAAGCCCAGTGGAAGTTCTCTGTTTGACTTATAGGTGCAGAAGATCATCAGGACAAAGGAAGTTCCATGCAATTGTAAACTGTTTACTGGTTTCTCAACAACCAGAGCTTAATATTTGTTTACCAAAGTTCTCTATCAATATTACACTACACAAATTAGGTAGTACTGCCTCAAGTAATAGAATTTCTCCTTTGGAAAAACATCTGAGAAACAAATTGATTTTTGCTAGAACATTTGATCCCACATCTGATTTTTCCATCATTATGAAATGTTTGATTTATTTATTAAATTGTCAACTTTTAAACTAACTTTGGGCCTTTCATGTTCTTTATTTCTAAGTTTTATTTCAGTTTTGTAAAGTTTTGTACATGTGCAACATGTATTTATCATACATTTCAGCTGTTGGGCAGGAGTGCTTTTCAAATGAAGAGGAGATGTTACTCAAGGACGTCAATCCAGCTGTTTTTACCCCTGACAGAGTTTAGCAGGTCAAGCTGCTGAAATTTGTCTGGCTATTTACCGGATTCAATAACTACCACAGTAATAGTACTTACTAGCTGTGTTAAATGTGTTACCCTTTTCTGAACTATTCTAAATAAGATCCAAAGAAATTAGTTATATCTAAAAAAAAATTATTCATTAGGAGACGTAATTTCAAGTGATCCACAAGCACTGTCAAAGACAGTATATACTGCCTTGGCAAGCTGGTCTGATGGTTAATTTCTTTATTTTTTTATTGAATATATTTGCAACCAAATAAGAAGGAAAAAAGAAAGTATGTTCTCACCTAATCTTGGCAGCTTTAGGCTTGCAATAAAGATTTCATATTTCATAGATATTCATTGATTCAGCTGTGCAATGTGGTGTTTTTCAAATAACAGGCTGCTCAGCTGTGCCACAGATTTTATTATTGATGTTTGTGAAGAAGACCAGAATAAAATCACCAGCGAACCAAAACCTCAAATCAAAAGAAACTATATAGGGCCTCATTACGACCTTGGCGGCTGGCAGTAAGCTGGTGGTAACACCGCCAACAGGCTGGCAGTGTTCTCCCAGCTATTATGACCGTGGCGCAATAGCCATGGCCATACCGCTGGCCCCTCCACTATACCACTAAGCTTCTGTCTGGCGGTCATAATCTCCGACCACAAACCTGGCCACAGCGGTAAACATCGCCATGGAAAAGCTGGCGGTAAGGGGGACTTAGGGTGCCCCTGGGGGCCCCTGCACTGCCCATGCAATTGGCATGAGCAGTGCAGAGGCTCCCAGGCATAGGCCCATCGCAGATTTCACTGCCTGAACTGCGGACAGAGAAATGTGCGACGGGTGCTACTGCACCCGCTGCACATCAACATTGCCGCCGGCTCTATTATGAGCCGGCAGCAATGTTGATGTGACTTTTCCGCTGGGCCAGCGGACGGTAACTGTGTTACCGTCCGCTGGCCCTGCGGAAAATTTGAAATAGGGAGCCAGAAATACCTCCAGCACTGGTGGTACTCTGATGCCCGCAGCCTTGGCGGTCTTCTGTGAAGACCGCGGAGGATGTAATGAGGGCCATAGTGTTGCAGTGTCAAACACTTTAAAACATACATGTTAGAAACATGTGCAGACCCCCCAAAAATAGCTGGTAAAGTTGATGTATAAAAATAAATGAAGTACAGCTTTGAATCTGAACAGAATGGAACAACTTGTAGTTTTATGTGAACAATGTGCACAGGCTTGTACAGTCACTCAAAGTGAGGGGGACAATATTTTAAGTGCTCTGATGAACTGCCTCATGCTGTATGCTTTGGTGGGTCTTAGCAAAATGTGAATGATAAGTTACCACACCAATGGATGAAGCCTGCTGATGAAATGCCCTTCTAAGTATCTACATCATGTATCATCCTTTGGGAAAACAATAATCCATACTTAAAGTTGCCTGGAAAATATATTTGGCGTATTAAGACCACACCATTAAGATGCAAAAACAGTATTTTGCTCCTGTTTTGAGGGTAGTTTTGACATTTTAGATATTTCGGGATTTAGCGTTTGAGCTCTGGACTGTGTAGCTCTGAACAATGGAGTAACAATGACTGCTCTGTGTTGTACATCTGGGCTCATGCATAATGACAGTGTTACAGACTAGATGTGAAGCCTAATTCACAAATATATTTTTGGCTGTTAACATTTTATGAAACAAAGAGGCAGATTTACAAGGCCCTTGCGCCTCCTTGTGCCACATTAGCATCATTTGTTTATGCTAATGTAAAGTTAAGAAGGCATTTCTGGCATGCCATATTTACAAAGTGGCACAATGCTAGCATTGTGCCACTTTGTAAACCCTTGTGCCACATTATGCCTGCATCAGGCATAATGTATGCAATTGGGGGATGTTTCCCCACAGGGAGGCCACAAAAAATGGTGCAGTAAAATCTACAAGATTTCACTGCATAATTTTTCCTTCACTTTTAATGCCTGCACATTGTAGGCTTTAAAGTGATGGGCCAACAATAACATTTGGGCCTCCCTAGTGCTTTGCTGGACTGGCACCATAATTAATGATGCTAACCCAGCAAAGCACCACAATGGTGTCATAAATTCTGACGCTATTGTGCTAACATGCGCCATGATGACGTTAGGGAGACTAAGGGTGGTGCAAGAAAAGTGGGGCATCAGGACTGATGTGCCACCTTCTTGTAGATCTGGCTCAAAATATCTTCATTTACACCTGCCAGGAATTCACAAAAGCATTTCTGTCAGGCTGTCAGGAGTAGGATTTACTGTTGTACATTTCTTATCTGCAACCGTAGAGATATCCATAGTAATATCCCATACAAGGGCTGGGAAGAAAGTATTAAAGGTTATGGTTAGCCATGTACACTTGTGATCATACACAAATGTGTATGTTTGCGAACATTCAAAAACTGAAATCTGACCTTTTACAATCTTGGAAATTGTGAGAATGTTACTGTCAGAAATTAGGTCTCTGGTTGGCAGTCAGTTTGCACTATGTCAAAGCAGGGACCCTCACTGTAGATAAGATAGAGGAGTTGCACTCCTAAGACCCCCTTGGTAGATTGGCACAAGCAGTCAGGCTTATCTCAAAGGCAATGTGTAAAGTATTTGTACCAACACATACAGTAATACAGTGAAAACACTACAGAATGAACACCACACCAGTTTAGGAAAATAGCCAACATTTATCTGAAACAAAGAAGACCAAAGTGACAAACATCCAACACAGACAAGTCAAGTTATGAATTTTTAAAGTAAAAAAAGAGTCTTACCCCATTGAAAACAAAATAAACATTATTTTTACCCAGAGTAACCGGTTTGAGTCACAAATAAAGCCGCATGGCCGAGCGTGCATCAGAAAGGTCAGCAATGTGTCAATTCCTTACTCACAAGTGAGGCCGTGGGTCGTTTCTTCTCCTGTTGGGTATGCAATGCATAATTTTTTTCTCCCACAAGAGAGCGATGTGTCGATTTCTGGACGGGGCACCTCGGCTACATGCAGGTTCATGATGATTTTGATGCCCATCAACGATGCGTGTGTAATCTAGCTGCATGGTGATGGAAAAACCATGTTGCAAGGGTTTGAGTTGTTTTTACCGCCACTTTGCAGGTTGTGTGCCAAAATTGTCTTTGCACCGCTTCCGGTGCGTGGATTTCAGTCCTTTTTCTACCAGCTTCACCTTTCAAGGGTCCAGGGACTGGATAAAGTACCACTTGGCAGGGCAGGAGTCTCAGCAGAGAGTCCAAGTGCTGGCAGAAGAAGTCTTCAATGGCCCTAAGACGTCTAAACAGGAGGCAAGCTCAGTCCAACCCATGGAGAATCTTCACAATCAGGAATATACCACAAAGTCCAGTCTTTGGCCTCTTTCAGGCAGAAGCAGCAAATGCAGACCAATCCAGCAAAGCACAGTCACAGGCAAAAGGGGAGTACTCTTCCACCAGCTCTACAGCTCTTCTCCTTGGCAAAGGTTCATTTTGGTTCCAGAAGTAATCTAAAAATCTGGGGTTTTCCGTCTACTACTTGGTCCACTACTTATACCCCTTACTGCCTTTGAAGTAGGCAAACTTCAAAGGAAAGTCTCTGTTGTTCACAAGAACCTGCCTTGCCCATGCCTGGCTCAAGACACACACCAGGGGGTCGGAGTCTATATTGTGTGAGGGAAGATACACCCCATTCAGGTGTAAGTGACCACTCCTCCCCTCCACTGTAGCCCAGATGGCTCATCAGGATATGTAGGCTCCACCCGGGCTCCCTTTGTGTCACTGTCTAGAGGGGATTCACAAACAGCCCAACTGTAATTCTGACTCAGACAGGGAATACACAAGCAGGCAGAGTCACAGAATGGTTTGTGCAATAAAACGCCCACTATTTTTAAATTGTGAGTTCAGAGACCCCCAATCCCCACATCTCTATCTGTTCTCAAAGGGGAACTGCACTTTAAGGATATTTAAAGACAGCCCCTATGTTAACCTATGAGAGAGATATGCCTTGCAACAGTACAAAACCCACATTTGGCAGTATTTCACAATTAGGACATGTAAAACACATCAGTACAAATCCCACCTTTAAAATACACTGCAGCCTGCCCACAGGGGTACCTAGGGCCGACCTTAGGGGTGCCTTACATGTGTAAAAAGGGAAGGTTTGGGCCTGGTAAGTGCGCACACTTGCCAGGTCAAATTGGCAGGTTAAAACTGCACACACACACACACACACACACTGCAGCGGCAGGTCTGAGCCATATTTACAGGGTTACTCATGTGGGTGGCACAGTCAGTGCTACAGGCCCACCTGCAGCATTTCATTCACAGGCCGTGGGCATGTCTAGTGCACTTTACTAGGGACTTACTAGTAAATCAAATATGCCAATCATGGAAAAGCTAATTACACATACAACGTACACAGGGAGCACTTGCACTTTAGCACTTGTCAGCAATGATAAAGTTCCCAGAGTATCAAAAACAGCAAAAACAGAGTCCAGCACACAGTCAAAACATGGGAAGCAAAGGCAAAAAAGACAGGGGAGATGATGCCAGGTCTAACAATTACCAATTTCGCTTCCAGTATGGGAATGAGGGAAGGATCACTCTTAGATTTCCAAGGGGTGTAGGGAAGTGCTTACTCCATGGGGAAAATGCACATTTGCACAGGGCACTCTATTCCCCCCTGTGCTTAAGCCCATCATATGTATCTTTGAAAATAGCAGCCCATGGGCAATGTCATATGACATTTTCTGTAGTCTGTGTAGAAAGCTTCACGAGGTTCAGCTTTCTAGGCATAGTACTAGGGATATTTGTGACTTCCCAAAGGTAGTATATCAGCACCTGTACATAGGCAACTTATAACAGGTGCAGATTTATTTGTTTGTTTGTGAATAGAGAACTTAGGGGGTCATTCCAACCCTGGCGGTCCAAGACCGCTAGGGCCGGGGACCACGGAAGCACCGCCAACAGGCTGGCGGTGCTTCCCAGCCCATTCTGACCGCGGCGGTAAAGCCACGGTCAGAAAAGGGGATCCGGCGGTTTCCTGCCGGATTTCCCCTGCATGGGCTGAATCTCCATGGCGGCGCTGCAAGCAGCGCCGCCATGGAGATTCCGACCCCCTTCCCGCCATCCTGTTTCTGGCGGTTTTTACCGCCGGGAACAGGATGGCGGGAACGGGTGTCGTGGGGTCCCTGGGGGCCCCTGCACTGCCCATGCCACTGGCATGGGCAGTGCAGGGGCCCCCTAACAGGGCCCCATAAGGATTTTCACTGTCTGCTTAGCAGACAGTGAAAATCGCGACGGGTGCAACTGCACCCGTCGTACCCCTGCAACTCCGCCGGCTCCATTCGGAGCCGGCTTCCTTGTTGCAGGGCCTTTCCCGCTGGGCCAGCAGGCGCTCTTTTGGCGGTCGCCCGCCGGCCCAGCGTGAAAGCCAGAATGGCATCCGCGGAGCGGCCATTTGGCGGTTCCCGCAAGGCGGGAGGCTCCTGCCACCCGCCAGGGTCAGAATGACCCTCTTAGTGTATGTGCAGCAGACTTTGAGATTTGGTGAACACTGGAACACAGCTCTACTTTGTCCTGTGTGCAATGTTGAGGAAATCCAGGCTGATCTCCACTTGCTCCTGTAGTCTTCCTGTCATCTCTTTTTCAAACATATTCATAACTGCAACAGGAGACTTTAGAATGATAAATATTAAAACACAAATTTATCATAGACAGTAACTTTCATGTTGTTGTTCGTTATGAGGGAGCGTGTGTGTGTGTATTGCGGCCTGTGCATGCATGCTAATATTTGTACATTAAATCGAATCTGCACTGATTAACAACCAGGGGTACATCACAAAGATTTGTATACCAAGGTTGTGCTTCTCTGGTATAACAACCCCTCTCAGAAATGCAGACCAAAGATCTCAACAGAGACTAAACTGCTGAATTTTGATCAGAAAATCAAGTACTAATAATAAATGTTCACAGTCTGACAGAAATGATGGCAATCAATTTGTGATTTGTAAAGCCAGATATTATGATAGATCCAGGTATTATCCAAAATAAACATTTGAATGCAAGGGATATGATGTTATGTTAAGAATCTGTGATGAACAGTATATTATTTTTTCAGTATTTTTATAGAACGTAGACTGCTGAAAAAATCTGAACTGCTAATGCTATTACTATTCAAAACCAACAGTCATCTATGCATCACAGGTTAATGTTCTGAAACTGTGGTTGCTTGTAGTACACAGAGTGTGGATCAAGACACAACCAGAACTAGCTACTGTTTATGTTTACATCATGTTTACAAAAAATGACCACCCCTCAAGACTAGGAAACATATATGATTTCTAGAGAATTATTTTCAATAAGTAAATCAACTGTACCTGGTTTGCTGTCACTTGCATTGGCATTTCCGAAAACTAACTGAATGTTGCTTCATGGATTTAAAAGCATATTCATATTTTATGGTTATATATGGTTATTTTGCGTATTTGAATGCAAACAGGAAGACACTACTCATTAACCATAGCTGCCACACACACCCTCCCCTACGCCAATAGTGACTTGATAGGGCCTGCAGGGACAAAATGACTATCATAAAGGTACACAAAAAATGGCGGCAGAAAGAGAAAAACCTTGAAGCTTTCAGTTTTGTTTCATAGAAATAGTTACTTTATATTTGCTTTACTTAATGCTTAAAATTTCCCAGTATTTGAACATTAACTGCAATTAGTTATCATTTGAAACTTGGTCATTAGGTAAGTAATAAAGAAAATATGAATTCTCAGTGTGTTCTTGATGATTCAAGTCTTAATCATTTTGGAAATATCAAATACAAATAAAGAAAGTGTTGAAACAATAGATTGTGCAAAAACGTTTGGGGTTTTGTGAGTTTCTTATTAAGTAACCTAAGGAGAAAGTGATGTATGTGCGGGTGAATGAATCAAATATTGAATGAGATCATCCCTTTAGATGTGATCCACTGTTGGAGAATGGTTAAGGGGCAGTTTATTGTCAAGAAGATGGTAAACATGTCATGCATCAAGGCGTGAATTCATTGTGGCCAGGACAGTCTTTTTCAATTCTCATTGATAAACTCCAAGAGTGCACTCTGAAGGAATAATAGAGGATGTCCACAAAAGAGAGCCCATTAACACTGCACAAGCACCAGGAGAAGGCAATTCCTTAAACTGTTTTAAGTCTGTGCCAAAACATTCCTGCCTTGTGGAAAGTCCTGTAACCAAGGTTATGCTTTGGTTATAATTGTGATTCAGGAGACAGTGGTACATATTTGCTTATCAGCAAAGAAATTCACACCCCAGAAGGAGAATTTATGATTCCTTGTTACCTATATTTTAAGAACTACCAGATCTGCTGGATGGTAGGAAAACAGAAATGTATGCTCTTGGTTCTAACCATATCTTTTACCATCCTCCTGCAGACAAACGGCGCTGAATCACTAGCACTCCTTGGATTTTGAGTCTAGTATTCTATTTTAGAAAATGGACATAACATGTGCCTAGGTCAGCTTACACTAGATGACTAATCAAAACTGTGGTTTTCCTCCAGGCTCAACTTTGTCATCCAATCTATTCAGTATGTATATGTCTCTTTTGGCTCAGAACATTACTGACTATAGTCCACATGGGGACAAAGAAAGCTTGTTAATCAAGGAGGTCTAGGTGGTATGTGCTATTGGAATGGAAGTAGTTCATTGCATCCACTTAGCATTAAAAACAATGTCACCCTCTAGGCTTGTTCACACCACATATATGATTTGATTGGCCGTAATCCTCTGAAATGGCTCCCTCTCTAGTGAACCAATTCATTGTCATTCATTACCATTTGATTCTCAGACCAGTTCCATGGCACAAGCTGCTGACTTTCACCTGTACAACAAATATTGCAAGAAAAGATTTGGGGCCCAATGTACAATGTGATTTTGCAGTCACAAAAGGCAACTGCAAAATAGCCTTTCCTAATATACCATCACTATTGTGCGAGCTGGCATGCAAATACCAAGGGACCCCTTCGCCTTTGTGAATGGAAGAGAACATTGTTTTTCAGATCACATAGAGGTCCCTAAGAAAACGTCCTTTTTAAGGAAAACGGACCGCATTTAAAAAAAAAAAAAAACTTCCTTTTTAAGGAAAACAGACCGCATTTAAAAAAGAAAACTGCTTTATTTAAAAAGCAGTCACAAACATGGTGGTCTGCTGTCCCCAGCAGGCCACCATCCCTGTGAGTGTGGCCATTCCCAATGGAGTTGTAAATTGCAACTTACCTCATTGGGAATCGCAAACAGTATACTTAACACTGTTATACATTTTGTTTTGTGACTCAAAATTTAGGATTCCCAAATTGCGAGTCGCAAAACAAAAGGTCATAGATCTGGCCCTTTTTTTCAGTCGATTCAAGTCATTTGCACAAATGCCACTGGGGATGCAGCAAGGACATATGAAAGAGGAGAGAATGCCTAAAGAGAAAAAGGTGTGAGCTTTGGTGACCATAGACCCTGAAGAATAAAAGACTTAGGTAGTTTTATTATTACAAACATTTTTGTACCAATCCTTCCATCATAAAGCTTTGTATCCTAACCTGCTGTTGGTCTGAAAGGCAAAGTAGGTGAGTATTCAGTGATGTATTATCTCTCTGAAAGGTTTTCATTCACATTTCCCACTACATATTACTTGAAAAATTCAGAGGATGTAAACCTTACTTGGAACGCTAAGTCAGGGAGTAAAGCCCTGCCAGAATTGATGTCTAATCAGCAGTTAGCACAGTTTGCTATTTCAATTCCAATAAGGTTGACTCAGCTTTTTATCCTCATTTACTCTCATTCCTTTTTTCCGTTACTTCCCTCTTTCTTCCAGTAAAATCACACTCCACCAATTCCATAAAACAAAGTGATACATCTGCAACCTGCAGAGTTACAATCTGACACAGGTTTAGATTTAGGACTTTTGAGTATTCACAAGCTTGTGCCAAGGTATGCCTCAAAAGCTGTGCCAGTTGTAGATTGGAGGTACATCATCAGTGTGCAGTTTTTCATCTTTTTTAGTTTAGAGAAAATATTTTCCCCTTGAAAAAAGAACTTCTCCTGCAACATATATTATTTTTGGTGGGTGTTTCTTACCCTTCTGAACTGGCAATATTTTTATCTCACACTGGAAAGTGATTTAATGCTGCAGTTGACAGGCATATATTTTCCATGGTGGAAAAGGACCAGAGCAGTGCAGTAATATTACATGTTACACCTGTGAGATCACCTTTATACTGTACTGCACTCTTAATCCAGCCATTTGTTCATGTACATCAATCTGAGAGGATTAAATGGGTTTTTGTAGCATGCTCATTATTTTTAGGGTTCACCCCCCCCACTGCTTGATTCAAATCTTTTCTATGTAAAGTTTTCTGATAAGTGGTAGGTAGGTACAGATCCATATATACACATCAATAAATAAAACATAAATAAACAAATAACCCTACTTAATCACTGCATGTCAAATTTACGGACACAAAAAAAGACAACCTCTAAAAACTGCAGCATTAATTTTCAAGGAAAAAACTGCTAAATATTTAACAACAGCCCAACACCCTCAGTGCATTATGAATATATTCTGCAACAACATAGTTAACTAAGTCTTGAGCGGCTGTAAAGGTTTAGTAACAATCATCCCAGTTCAGTGTAGATGGACAATTTAGGAGGGAGTGTATTCCATTTACAATAATTTGCATCATACACTCACACAGACCATCATTACAAGTTGGCCATTATACTCCAATATGTATGATACCTCTTATTACAACACATATAGAATTTATGAGCATTGAGCTAAATACCTCATACCCATGATTAATTTTGGCTGGTCAAAACTGCTGATAATTATCTGGGGAAAAATACCTGCTAAATATGATAGCAAATATTTTGGTGCAAAAAGCATCAAAATCCCCATTATAGGTGACAAACATGTAACTCTGAAGTAATTTTGGAACCGATAAATCCTTACCCACAGGAGTAGGATTTTATCAAGCATAATATATATGTGGCACCAATTACCGACTAAGTTATAATGCGGGACACCATGTAGAAGAGACGCCACAAGGCTACAAAATATACAGACTTCCTTATAACAATGTTTTTTAAGCTGAATAAGTGATGAGTTAGGATTGTTTGAATATTTTCCAATATGCAACCTTTAGGGCAGAGTAGTTATGACAGCCTTGTCAGCATACAAGTACTGGCTTTTTAGCTCAGATGACAAGCAACATTTCACAGAACCACATGCGAAAGGGCTATATTGAAGGCCCCTAAATGCCAGAAATGTAAAAGATTAATAGTAAATCTAAGGCATTTGAATGAGATATGACCAAAAGAATTATGAACTTCTTGCAATATATTCTACATATTACCATTCAGACTCCATTTCAGTACGTGTTGGGCACATCTAGTAATAGGCCTATTCTCAATAGCCCTCTTTCAAGGCACAAGGCACAAAGGACCTAAAAACAATTCTTAAGAATTCTTAAGAAACTGCACTATAGATCTGTTAAAGTGAAGGCATATTTATCATCCCATTAGTTCTCTTATAGACAGATGAATACCATTCGCTCTGGCTAGGTCAGTCTAATGCTGTAACTAACGGCATGTGCGGTGATATCGATTTCAACCCCATACAGAGTAAAACCGATTAAACCATATATCGTTAGCTACAAGACCTTAGCAATTTTGGAAAGGTGCTTGCTTCATATAGCATCTACTTCAAAAGTAATGCCTAGGTAAATATAGAGGTCTAATACTTGCTCAAAAGCTTTTTCCCCTCAATCCAATTAAGCTTGATTTAACCTTTCTAACAACCCTAACTACCATATTTATTGTATTCAAATAGTTATGGTATGTAATTTCACAAAATACACACATTTGCTCATTTGCATTTGATAGTTTCAATACAATCCCAGCTACATAAGAAAATGAACAGTAAGCAGCCATATTATGCCATATTAATTGAGGGCGGGTACACCAAATCTAGGTAATCAGTGGGATCATCAAAATCACATGGAGAAATAATAAAAAATGTAAAAGGACTAGACTGCAACCGTACCTCACACTAACTAAACTCAGCTTCCTAACTTTGGCATGTCATTGTTATTACAATAAGATGTCCTAAACAAACTACTTTATTAATCCTAGCAAACTGGAACAAGCCCCCAGCAGTACTCTATAGCAATGTTATATATCATTTGTTGGCTGCTTTGTCCGAGTCCCAGAAATAACTATTTAGGTACTGACCCACGATTGTAATATATTTTTCAAATAGCACAACACCCTCATCTATATTGATCTGTTATTCCATAAAGTAGATTGAGATGTTAGAAATGTATTATATTAAACCACCCAATGTTTCAGATGCCTGAGAATTCACTCAGTTCCGGTCTTTCCACTAGGATGGAGATGATTGAAAACAACTGGGGTCATTAACTTCTTGCAAACTAATACAATCTCCACATGTCACCAACAGTTAGAAACAGGTTTTCCTTCAAAACAGCTAAAGGTAAGGAGTAGAATGCTTGCAATTTGGGCTGTCCTGTTCCTTTAGGGGCATGACTTAGACTGATTTTCATCAAGCTCATCTCTGAAGTAGCATAGTGTGAAAAAAGGATATACTGGATTCACTCCAGAGTGACTTGCAGTGGGAGATGCTTTTTCAAATATTCCAAACATGATTTTACATATGATACCCTACCGGAAAGAGGTACGGCCTATGAGTTTTCTGCCATAAGACCTAAGCAAGAGTAGAGTGGCATTGTGAAACATATATTTCTGTTTTATGTGTAACAAGATGGGCACATGATTTGAATCACTTTGACATGTGTGCCGCTAAACATGTCACCAAACACACTGAAGTGCCTGTATAATCAATCAATACTAGTCACTATCATGCTCAACTCATAACCCAGTTTACTTTAAAAAAAAAAGATATGCTAGGGGCAAACTAGCAAATTCATTCAAACTATACAGATATCAAATCTTTTCAGCTGAAATTTGTATATTTCTGTCTGGAACTTCACAACTTAATAATATGAATCTATTCCTATCTGGACAGTTCAGATTCTAACTGTTGTGCTATGATGTATACAAGGTTTTAATGCAAACGACTAGCATCTAACATTTATCCAACTAACATTTATCTAACTGTATTAACATCCCCCCTTAATCCCATTAAAGTGTAATTGGCTCACCGTTGTAGGCACTGGAGCAATCTCAAAGTGGAATGACAGGGGACTGGGATGATCCTTTTGTCAAGAGGAGTGAGAAGGAACTGGAATGATCTGTAAGTGCAACAACAGGGGACTGGAACAATGTGAAACTGAAAAGATACAGCAATTACAATGACCCAAACCAGGAAGAACAACACTCAAGGCACTAGGAGGCAGAATGAATGCAGATTGAAATGGTAATAACAGTTAAATGGGAGGATTTTAAAATGAATAATGGTTAACAAAACAGCATAGAATATACATGATTGGCATGTCAAATCTCAGACTTTCTGGAATAAGCTGGGGCTAAAACATGAAAGAATGATACTTCTAGACATTTCAGACAGGAGAATTTAGACTCACAGCCAATATGAGGAAGGGATTGGGCTATAAATAATTATTATAAATGGCTATGGGATGGTGTGTGACGTAAATGAGTAATTAAACTTATGTACATAACGTTGATGAGAATGCACACAAAACAGAAATTTGCAATTTAAAAACTGATCTCCCAGAAGAAGGGACAAGCATTGCCTAATTATATCAGGTTTCTAAATATCAAGAGGACAGCATGGCACACAAAATAACACTGTGTGCCTGTTCACTATGAATGTAAGTCTCTTTTTAAAAAAATAGATTTATCTCGAGTGCTGTTCCTTTTGTATGGCACCTTGACCATTAAAGGAATGTATGTCAATAAATACTTTGGATGTTGCATACAGGTGCTTGGTACAAACAAAATCATTTCCAGTTCTATGAACATACAGTTGTTAGACGTGTGTAAATATTTATCTTTTCTGAAATTAAGTAAACACACAGTGGCCAAGGTCTGCATAAGACAGTACCATCACTCTCAAGTCATAGCCTGCAACAAACATTTTCAGTCAATTGCAACCTTTCCAAATGGTAAGTTAAAACATAGTTGATTCAATAATGGTGTAGATAGGATCTACGGATTTTAATCAAACATAGCCCTGTACAAGAAAATGTCTAGCAAAGCCTCCACATTGAAATAGCTTTTGGGTGTTATTTCTTTGTGAGCATACAATAGGTTATGTGTCCTATTTTTTTATATACTACCACCCTGACCAATAGGGCTTCAGGGCACAGTTTGGTGTGACTTATAACTATGCAAAAATAGGCTTTTACTATATGGTTGAGGTACATTTCAACATGCCAGTGAAGTGTATTTAAACTGCAGCCCAACCAAAGTACTGTGTTGCTCATGACAGACATATACTTTAGCCCTTGTTATGGTTGGTGTAAATACACATTATGCCCCACATAAGACACTTATTATGATGCTGTAGGTGTATTTTCTGTGCTATTTTAAATGGTCTTATAGGACAGTTAATGAAACACATTTTATCAAGAGCATTTTAGGATCAGACTACACATATTGTGTCACTGCATAGCAGTGTCAATTATAACCGAATCATAGTACCAGTGAGAACAGTGCCCACACAAGATATAAAATATGGGGTGACAATGCAGAAAAGGCAAATTTGCCACTTTTACCTTTTCAACAATATTTGTCAGATATTGTGAAAGAACCAATGTGATGTCATTTCCCCTCCTGTATGATTCCCAATCTTCAAGTAATGAAGGTACAGTTGAGTTTTAAATGGGGGCTATATGAATGACTAAACAAATAACAGAAAGACAATAAAATTACTATGATGTAATGTAGTTTCAATTTGTAATTCAATTGAAGAGTGTAATTATGTTTTTTAAAGAAAATAGATAGTGATATTTCTAGTTAGATAACCACACTACTAGTTAGACTACACAATAAACTATGTTGGTGATAATAAGAAGATATACCTTGACTGATAATTTGTAATCAGGGGAAGATTTCAATGAGTTTGCTTTTGTAAAGCTGCTGTTAAATTTAGTATACATTTTGCATACAAGTGAATAAATACCTGACTGTTCAACTCATTCAAATATTACTGAAATGCAGCATTTCTTTCCAGTGGTATTCAAAGCTCATATCAGACACATAAATGGAAATAATTATCACTAATACTATATTCCTATTATATTTTCCTTTGGAGGTGTCAAAATAGGTTTCCATTTTATTCTAATCTTGATACCTTGACCCTATAGCCCTAGTCTGTCAGTAAGTTAAAATGTCAGAAAGCACCTAAGTTAGTCCTATGCCATGGCTTGAAAATGTAATATATTTAGTACTTTCTAATTGCTTTACTGGCATCATAACTGCCCCTGCAACAAGTGCTTTAAAACAAATATATTAAAGGGTTATTGGTAATAAACATGCTCTGCATTTTCTGTTTTTCTAGTGTGTGTTTGTGATATCTAATTTATATTCCAAACTTTAAACCAATTCTCATCTTTGCATTTATAAAACAAAGTGGAAATAATCCCTTTTTTTGAAGTCAATCTTGATTGAGAAAGGTAAGTATAAACATCTAAGAAGTATAAAAAAAATTGAGGAAAAAGAGTCCACAGTGCACACTTTTTGCTATGAAAATGTTTTTATGAAGCTGTTATGAGCAACAATGTTTCCACTACATAATAGTAAATTAATAATTTTGGTGACGATGCTGTAGAATAAACCTGCCTGATACATCTACAGCAATTACTTTACTTCATAGATAGACGTTCAGATAAACCACATTTAAAATCACACAGCAGGCGGTGTTAATCATTACTTTTGCATCAGGGCTCAATAGTTGTCTGTTTTAGTGTTGATGGTCATGTTAACTTTACAGATAGGCAGAAACAACCATGTAACATTATTTTGATTTAAAAAACACAACTATCTTTTGGATGAGTGAAACAAAACATCTGTATTATTAAACAGAACACAATTCTGTTGATCCCCAACCAATAAGTGATGAAACAGCATGTGACAGTTGTTTTTTTTGGAAGGGTGGCTAGGTTAGAGCCTGTGCATATGATGTGTGACTATGCTCAGCTTCATAACCAGCCTGAAGGCCTAAAAATGGTACAAGCACAAGGAACCCATCTAATCAACAGCCAAATCCAGATGGTTCAGTTCTGTGTTTATCTAATGGGCTCAGCTGGAATATCCAGGTGTCTTCTTTGACTTTAAACTGAGCAGCACAAGTGTACATAAAAACATTTGACTCATTTTTGCTATCACTGAAACTACCCAACAACAAGTAGTATCCTATTAGTACTTTGTAAAATTTATCAAGCTCGTCAAGGTGGTATGACTTCTGAGTGCAAAAGCATCTCTGAGCCTGATTCCCCAGGCTCTGCAAGTCACACAGTACTTTATAGTCATGATTCACTGTTAATATCTCACTAATATTTAAAAACAGTTAGCTCTCAATTCAAAACTAACACTAATGTAAGTACCTCTGCAGTGTTGAGGGGATGCATGACACAAAGAGCCTAAATATAAACAAGTGGAATATTGTCAACAACAAAGAACACACAAGGAAAGGCAGAACTTGGGTATTAGATGTTACCAGCTAAAAACAACTTGTTTTGTGAGTGGTCACAAATACCACTCCCACCATCCGGCACATCAAAGATATAACCACTGGTTTCAACAAAGTGCTGGAAACCTACCATGTCAAATATATGTTCATATGCACAAGATAAATGCTTATGACCAGAACTGTGATTGCCACTCCAACTATCATAACTTAACAGCAATGCCCTAAAATTTGTCAAAATAAGATGTTTTAAGGTACTTCTGTGACCTTTGAAATGTACACTATGAAGGCCTTCTTCAGAAAGGAAAATCTAGTTATAAATGTAAGTTTACAAAAGAGTTTAACTTTTGTATCCCTGCAGAAATTCACAAAGGGCTTACTAGCAGGTAATATGTATTTTCAAGAGTGGATATCTGCACTTCTAAATCCAACTCAAGGGGTGGAAAATGAAAATTCCAAGGTGCTGTTTGCCTTTGAATTTTGGGAATGACTACAACCATGCTCAATTGTAGCTGCTCTCAAACTACTCTTAGCCTACAGTCCCCTGGAAATTATTGGATGTTTACTCCAGCCAAGGTTTGAAGTATCTTCTTTTACATGAAATTAAGGAGAATGAATCAGCATGTTTAGTGGGGATGTAGGAGAAGGGCTTACTATATGGAGAAAATACTTCACATACAAAGTGCATTTACTCTTGAGATTCTATTTCCCCAAAGAGGCATTCTCTGTTTTGGGGAACTACATTCAGGAGAAAAGGGGCATTCACAAAAAGTCACATGACATTCCTAGAAGTAGACTTGGAAACCTGCACGTGGTGCAGCTTTCCATAGGTCCTTTTGGGAATGTTTGTGAATATAAGAACAATGGAAAAGTATAATCAGGCTGAGCCATAACTCTATGTCTGAGCTATTTTTTGTTTGTAACTTGTCTTTTATTGAGCAGATACAGATACAAACAGGACATAGAAAGGTACAATATAGAGGTCAGTGTCCAACGATGAAGAGAGGTAGGTGGTTCCAGAAACCAATCTAGGTCTCCAAGAGGATGAGCACCCTCCCCATGTTCAGGGTATAATTTGCTTCATCAGTGTACGCCTAACTATTAGAAGTGATTGCACTCCTAGAGGAGTTCCTTCACAGAGTGGGCATCTGCATCCATCCCCACCAAGCTGGCCAACAGGAAAAGCACCAACTTCTGGCAGTTTACCCACAAGTCAGAGACCTATCTGAACGCTATGATGATCTCCAGCAGCACCCACACTGAAATCTCCGGACAGGTGGCATATATTAACGCATTGTCTGCATATATAGAGACAACACGGGCATGGCCATCCACCATAATCCCCCATTTGTCCATGTCACTCATAGTCAGATGGCCAGGAATTCCATCGCCAAGGGGAACAGGAGGGGTGACAGGGGCAGTCCTGCCTCATGCCCCTCCCAATGGGGAAACAATCGAAGGCCGCAGTCCCATTACTGATCTGAGCCATCGGCTGGGGGTACAGGAGCTTCACCCATGAAAGAAACACCGGATTGAGGCCCATTCTCTGCAGCACTTACCAGAGATAGTCAAAGCCAAGCATTTCAAATGCTTTCTCGATGTCTAGTGACACCACCACAGCCCCAAGATCAGTGCCCACCACTGAGTGCAGCACATGGGCTAGTGTCCGCAAGATCACATGTCCTCTTCCCATGCATGAAGCCACACCAGGTGGGTTATTACTTTGCCTATCTGTAGCAACAAGGGCCATAGCCAGTATCTTACTGTCGACCCCCAACATGGACAGGGGGTGGTAAGAGCTGGGATCCAGCAGGTCCTTACCTGATTACAGGAGCATAATGATCTGAGCTTCTCTCATGGATCATGGCAGGCAGCCCCCGAGTCAAGACACCTGAAGAATTTCCAATAGGTTTGACAGTAGTAGCCCGGAGAATGCTTAACAATATTCTACTGGGAGGCCATACAGCAACGTGCCATGGAATTAACTACCTCCTGTAGTTCCTTCATCCAAAGATTTTCCTAAAGACCCAGACTATGGCCCTCATTACAACCCTGGTGGTCTTGGACCACCAGGGTTGTTGTGGCAGATTTCACCGCCAGATATTACGGGTCGCAGAGCTGCCCAGGGGATTACGAGTCCCCCTACTGCCAGCCTTTTCCTGCCGGTTTGAGCCGCCAGGAAAAGGCTGGCGGTATGGGGAGTCGCGGTGCCCCTGGGGGGCCCTGCACTGCCCATGCCACTGGCATGGGCAGTGTATGGGCCCCCTGACACGGCACCATGCAGCTTTTCACTGTCTGCATAAAAGCACGATGGGTGCAACTGCACCCGTCGCACGGCCGCAACATCGCCGGCTCCATTTGGAGCGGCTCCTGTGTTGCGCCCGAGATCCCTGCTGGGCCGGCGGGAGGAAACCAGGTTTCTGCCCGCTGGCCCAGCGGGGATCTCCTGATGGCCGCGGCGGGAGTGCGGTCGCATTGGCGGGCGCCCGGCGGTCCGATCTTGGCGGGCGGCTAAGGTTGTAATGAGGGCCTATGTGCCTGTATGAGACGCTGTAGGGTCAGACCGTCTAGGATGCATCCTGCCACCCTTAGGGGGCTGTCTGAGCTATTAAATTTTTTCATGAATAGGGCCCCAATTTAGTGGTCCTAAATAGTACTACATAAGCGAAAATATTATTAAAAAATGCTTTTTTTGTAAGACATGTTGATCTTTTAAAACAAATGTTTGAATATGCTACATATGGCAATACGTTCCTTCTGTCTCAAAGCAGACAAACCTAATGGTACATGCTGCATAATAAGAAGCATTGTACAAAACAGAAGCATTCAATTAATTATTAAAGGTGTTTACTATAAAATATTTTTTGAAATAGCTTCTGCATGCTGACTTTTTACAGTAGCAATCTTTCACAGAAAGGATTAAAACAATTATAACCGCACATTCAAATCTTATATACATGCCTTGATCAGTCAAATATAAATAAGCACTGTTCCAGCCAGGTTAACTTTTGCACTCACTCCTTACTAATGTCTTATATCATGCCTTTCCATTGTACTTCTTTTGGAATGCTAAATTAAGTGGAACATTTGAAAGTATTGTCTTCCATAAGGAAGGTTGGCATAACCCGGACCATCTAGTTCGTTGAGAAATTAGAGCTATAAAACTGACAGGATCCAAACTGTTCCAGGCATATTAAACTTTCCATAAGGAAACAGATACATAGATCTTTACCACAGATGATGTGAACTACAGGAAATACACCCCTGAGCAATGCTGCAAAAACAGGGAGCCATGACAGTGCAAAAGATAAGTCTTTAATGCTGGTGAACAGTTCTCCCCAAGAATCATCACAAATACCCATATCATTCTCAAAACATCCTAAAACCAGCACTTTCAAATGCTATTTTTCTACCATTTCTAAATATCAGCTATATTATTGTATCTAAAGAAATACCTGGAATATTTGCATACTTGGAATAGTTCTGTAGCTCAGTGACACTGAAGGTCTCACTTAAATAAATAATATAAATCATCTGCATCAAATGTGTTATATGCGTTTTGCGAGAATACATTCTAACTGATGTTTTTGCAAGTTTGCAAGTACAATAAACTGCATAGAGCAATTCTAGGGTGAACGCAGTGTTGTAAATGGGCAGGTGCTTTTCCGGTGCTCAGTCAGTGCACTCTGAAAATGAGAGTACATGTCCTTCTCAGCACTAATGCAATATATTTAAAGGGAAAGTATCAGGACTTCTCAGGATCAAAAAGGTACTCTAAATAGAGACTACCAGCACTTCTATATTTCCATTTAAAGCATTAGGTAAATGCCCAATGTGCAGCCACCGATGCACACCAACTGTCTGATTGCCTTTCCTAAAAAGTGATGGGCATGCATTATCAGGTCATCCATACATCCAGACAACACAGTCAGAGTATGAAGCTGTACAGTCAATGGGTCTAATATTGCTTAATTTTACCGTAGTGTCTATAACTACTCTTAGGCCCTCATTATGTCTTTGGTGGTAAAAACCGCCTAACGCCACGGCGACTGCCGCCAAAAGACCTTTGACGCGGCTAACATCCGTCTGCCCTATTATGACCACAGCCAGATTTCCGCCACAAGAAGGGCGGAAATCCGACTGTGGTCATGCTGGCTGACGGTGTTAAGGTGGCGCTGCTACCACCAGCAGCGCCATGTCAGTAGACCGCCGCCAGCCATATTATGAGAAATAATATGGCCTGGCGGTGTTCTGCTGGTGGGCCCAGCTGGCGGTAACAGCGCCCCGTCCCGTCCCCTGCCGGAAGGATTCAGGTAAGTCGGGTTTCCATCAGGGGTGAGGGAATTGTGTGTGTGGGGGATGCATGAGTATGTGAGTGTGTACGTGAATGAAAATGTATGTGTAGTGTTGTTTGCATGCATGTCTGCATGTGTGAAAATGCATGTAAGTATGGATATGAGAATGCATGTGTGCGTGTCAGTGTGAATGTGGTGTGGATGTGTGCATGAATGAATGGATGCATGTGTGTATGAATGCGTGTATGCCTGTGTGAGTGGGTGTGTGTATGCGTGGTGCATGTCTGCGTTCATAACTCCACGAAAACCATGGCGGTAGGCAGCATCAAAATGCCTGAGGCAGTACAATAGCGGCCGCTGGGCTGGAGATTGTTATCTCCAGACCAGCGGCTCCTACCGCCATGGCGGTCGGAGTTGTACATTGGGGTTATGGCTTCAGCCAACGCGCCAATGTCAAAATGTGACAGTATGTACCGCCAGCTGGTGGTACTACCGCCACATTGCCACCGACCGCCGGGGTCATAATGACCCCCTTAATCCTTCTGAATAAGAATTTAGTAGGCTTTACAATTTCCTGTTTTATACCAACCCTTGATTTTGGCCATGTTCATGTTTGCTCTAAAATCATAGAAATGGTCTGGATGTTTGCTCAACATTAATCTTTCCCAGATATAAGCTTTTGCTTTTAAATCCTCTCCCTCAAATTTCCAACAAAAATAGGTATATAGTAGCCGTACATCACCTCATTTGATCTATGGCTTAGGATGTATCATTTTGTTGTGAATCAGTGTTAGAGATGACACTTCAAATCAGATTTCTGTTTATGGTGAGTGAAGCCTGTTTGATATTTGAAATGTTCATCCCACTTTCTCCACAGATCGCTGTCTGTGAACCCAGAGTGGAAAACCCAATCATTGTTCATGTAAAGATGCATATCTCTGTTCAACCAGAAAATATACAAAGATATAGGATTGAATGGATAAATATAACTTTAACATGTTACGATGCACCTATCCATGATCTAAGAAAGATGGTTTCTAATTAAAGCAGAGTGATGATTGTCAAAAGTTGTAAATCACGTAAATGGACCCACCAGCAGGTTGAAAAATAATTTTAGACCATGTGATATATTAAGTTGGTCCAATGTGCAACATATCTCTTTCCAAAAACACTGCAGCTGCAGATCATTA
Source organism: Pleurodeles waltl (assembly GCF_031143425.1). Lineage (NCBI taxonomy): Eukaryota > Metazoa > Chordata > Amphibia > Caudata > Salamandridae > Pleurodeles > Pleurodeles waltl. Next base: position 561,795,667 of record NC_090442.1, read on the forward strand.
TGACGGAGAACTGGCCACCCCTGCTTGACGAGACATTGACATCCTAATGGTTCTTTTTAAAGAAATTACACTTGGATGTTGGATGTCTTATACCTAATGCAGCTACCTACAAGATCCCATGCTTCACTATATAAGGTAAAAGATTTCCAAACAAGGATGAAATAACTGCATCACATATCTGAATTTATATCTCATATAAACAAAATATGGATATTCCAATGTTTACGAAGCGAGGCCGGTACCCGAACTAGCCACAAAATTACTAAACAGCCTCAAATAGCCGAATATTGTTATACTGTGAAAATTCATATGATTAAGTTTTACTTTTGTATTGGGAAGCATCCCAAAATGGCCAATCTATTAAAAAAAGTACCCAATATTCATTGAAAATTCAGTTTTACTGTCTTTTCTTTTACGTATCTTGCATTTCTATGACGAATTCAACTGTTCTCTAAATTCATTCTGTATATGCCAAGAGTAGTCTTTTGGCTTTGGCTTTAGGAAGGATAAACATGAATGGAAAAAAATCAACACCTTTTCATAACAGAACAGTCCATTTTGTTTTTTAAAACCATTTAGAAATTCATATAAATTGAAATTGGGTCTCCCCCTTAGTTTAATCTAGTGAGAAAAATTAGTGAAGAGATTAATTACGCTGATAAATGTCATACTTTTGAAAAAGATTATGCTGAATTATCATTCTCGAAAATGTATTGTAGCTGATAACGCAGGGAAAGGTAATTACCAGGTGCAAAATTAGCAAACCATTCTGGGCTTTGGACCCCAGACTAAGGGATAACAAACAAATTGTACATGCCCCTCAACTCCTCTGTTCTCAGGTGAGCAACTTACAGTTTCACCCTTTTTTGCCCACATTGTTTTCAACATGTGCTATCTTGTGAAATCTTCGGGAAAATGCTCAGGATATACAATTTGTGCCCAACTATAATCCTATTTTGGGCACAAACAGCTGTTTGCGCCTAACGCTGGATTACAGTGTTCATATTTTAGGAACAGTAAGAAGTTTTTATCTGGACTTTCATTAGCATTATAGCATGTTGTTTTCCTTTGTGGTTTGGGTTTATGGAGAAATTGATCCCTTTAAGCTACCGGCTCATGATTGCAGGTACGTTAACAAAATGGTTCAATTAACGGCAATGAATGTATGTATGGTAGACGTTTGTGGCTGCATCAAACAAACTGACCTCTGAAAGTACTATTTTAAGACCGGTATCTACCACAAGTTTTGCCTGCCAGTTCCTTGGATAATTGTATAGCTCATGTACTGGTATATTATCACCTGAGAGAGTGGGTAAAGAAATGTGTCTCTTTTGAATTAAAATATGACGCATTTTTTCACCTCTAAATTAAACACAAAACACAGCAAAATGACATAACACAAAGCAAAATAAAAAGGAAAAAACATAACTACACACAATACAACAAAACATAATGCGACACAACAACCGAAGTAAATATTAAATCAAAATGTAAAAAGGCATCGCAAAGTCGCAAGAGTACAAAAATAAGACAACACCTCGCCTACAAAGCAAAATGACACATAAATATGCTTAAACATGCTGTTCACGCATTACCACTTTCACAAATCTTCATTCATAACAGCATTGCGCACTGCCTTACTTAACACCAAGGACATCTATGAGCATCGGTTAAAAAAAAAAAAAAAGATCCTACCCCTATCCGTTTCACATGAATTAAGTGTCCAAAAACATGTAAACGCTGCAGTTAGATGGTGTTTCTACACAATATATAGTTTTCCTGAACCCTCCTTTTTTTTAAAAACATGTTGCATTTCTATGATCTAGCACTAGAATCTCAGTCTACAAGACTGTCATGCCTGGTGTACTAATTTGCTATTACTAAGAATAATTAGCATGTTCATATTGTGCTTTATGCATCCTTGTACGCCTATTTAGGTATGACACTTCAAAAAAATAAATATATGTTCCACAGTTATAAGCCCCACTTCCTAAACTAATGGACAGTGCACTTTAGCTACAAGTTTTTGCGTTTAAAACACACGATGTGATTCCGGTTCTTTTTCAAGGGGCATTGTTGTGGCATCTGCAAGAGAGGAGAGCATTAGGAAACCCTAGAGGGCTGCTAAAGTGGCAACAAAACTAGAATGCCTCGAGCTGCCTGTGGCATAACTGACGGCACAAAGCATAGGAGGTGAAGCCATGCCTTTGATTGCTCACTTTTCTGGTGCTGAGCAGTGCTAATCTCACTGGTTTAGACTAGTGTTTTTTCCACTTCGGATTTGATTACTTCTTCTCTATTATTTAGAACGGCTAATGATTTCCAAAACAGCTTTTTTTCCCGTTTTGAACATTGTATAGCCAGAAACTGAATAGACAGAACAGATCCTCACATGTGTCGAGATTTATACAATGAAGCAGCGGTGATGGAGATTATAAAACAGCTGTTTACTGGCGGTCAAAATGAAAAAGTGAACGAAATCTGCAGATTATTCACAACAAACTATTGAGGAGTCCCACAAACGTGTGTGACATTTGAAAGAGACCTATTCAAAATGTCTCATTATAGAACTGGGACCTGAGTAAAGGTGAAAGGAAATTTCCAGGAAAAGTACAATTGGAAATAAAAATGCTGAACTGCTAGAAAAGAGGGTATTTCAGAGCCACTAAAATATTTGTAAGTATATATATATATATATATATATATATATATATATAAATATATATATATACACATATATATATAACATGTCATGTTCATAGATAACTGTGGAGATTGGGTACTGGTCTTTAGTAAACAAAAAACTGCAGAATCGACAACGCGGATTAAGGCCAGGCGTTTCTAAAGCAACATACACATCTGAAATCCGCAATACATCAATTTTTAATTATTTCCCTTTTTCTTCTCCATTAAAAAGGGGGTAGGGTGAAGATTTTAAAGTAATTAATGATACAGTTAACTGCTAAATATTGATAGGGTAGTAGTATTGCATAAAATGTAACACATAAACCTTGCCAATACAGACCCACCAGTAATTTCATTTGAATAACCAATTGTGTTGATTTATTTAACAGAGAACGTTCATTTTTACTAGCTTCTGCTAAACTGTTTTTAACAGTTAAACTTTATCTTTTGCAGTTTCTATAAATCGGCTGACCACATATCGAGGTTAAAAAAGAATATTCATTTTTAACCACGGTATGGGATCGGCCGCTATGTATATTTGGTTAGCCTGCAAGGAATATTAAAATGATTTGCCATATTCACCAGTTCTAGAAATGTGCCACGATGCTTCTTGTTGATCCCTCTTTTATGTACCCCAGAGAGCTCTAAGGTCAGTTTGGGATGTACCAGTGCTTTTGAAAAAGCGCAAGTATAGTTAGACAATTACAATTAAGATTTGGGAACGCTAAGTTGTCATTTTTCAAGTATGCATTGTTCTGTGTCTTAAGAGTTTAACTCAAGTTCAAAGTACTTGCCATACAAAATAGCAGCACTCTGTTTTGGGGAATGTAGTGGTGCTGCTTCACAAAGTACAGTGGAGTCTCTATATTGTAATGCATTATTCTGTACAAAATATTTCACACCAGGTGGCCACTGATAAAATATATAGCATATGAGATAATGCATAGTTTTCCTACCTATGAGGCAGGGAACAGAGCACACCCTGAGGGCGCCAGTCCATTTTCACATAATGATTTTTGCAAAGGACAAAAATTCAGCATGAGGAACATTCTTTTTGTGAGCTGGGTTTATTTGATAAGAAATTGAAAAATGTTCCCTGCTTGTAAAATATGGAAACTAAAATCAAATTTCAGACACAATTTACTATTTTCGTCATATTGATAAAACATCTTTAATATTTTTGTTACATGCAAAAATCTAATAGGCCTGGAAAATGTTTTACAATCTGATTTCTTCATTTTTGGCATGATGAAAAAATAGTTATAACATATGAACTGCAGCAAAATCCCTTGGTGGTCTTGTCACAAGGACAATCTGGAGTATGTAAATTTGTACTCCTGTAGTACTTCATCATTTATGAACTCATATTACTTTGTGTATTAGCCCTAAAACATCTAAATTGATAACAAAATGAAACACTGAAATACTCCTATAGTACAAATGGAAGGGACAGTGACCTCTTTGTACTTTTATTAGTAAAATGCTGGATGTTTTGGGATGATTCACCATGATTGCATGAGTATTTAAAAGAGTACTGCTGTAGTGTTCCTTCCTTACTGATAAATGATTTTGTGAGTAAGGCCTTGTTTGTTTTATTCTCCGCTACGCAAGTGATAACATTACCACAAAAGTGCTAGTATGCACTCTTTGCCCATCCTAAAGTTTAAGTAAAGTTGATCCATGGAGATGAGTAATCATTTCAATTTCAGTAACTTGTGTTTGCTTTTTGGTTACTTACTGTTCATACCCTTGTTTGAAATAGAACAACTGTGAGTTTAGTTATTAAAATGACTCTTTTCCACATATATGTCTTTGTATGTTAGCTTTCTACTATGTACTTACATATGAGGCTGAGGAGAACAGCCCGGACTGATATTCCCATTGGAGTCAATGTGATCCAGTGAACCGTTCAAGTCTTCGTGTACTGCCTGCAGTAGACCACTGGGTGTGTTGTTCAACAAACCGGGGTTACCAAGCAATGGTAAACTACTCTCTGCCAATGCAGCCTAATAAAAGAAATAAATCGACATGATAAACAAAAAATACACCTAAAAAGCTAGCCCCAACTTCATCAATGCAAGAGGTTAGTCATGCATTAAAATGCATTCTTTTGTATAAACTCTTTCTGATGATTTTTTTCATTTACAAAAACAGCACAGCACGTAAACAATTGTTAAACATCTGGATTTTGGTGGAATGCAATAGTAATCAGTACATTTTTCACTTCAACTGCTGTCAATCAGGTGTAAATCTGCATTTTGTAATAAACATTTCTGGGAACTCATAGTAGTGATGTAGCTCCGAGGTACCTCCTGCCACTGTTCCCATGTTAGGACTCCTCAACCCCATCCCCTGGGCTACTTCCTTCCATTTAGTCCTTGCTACCAATGTGTATTATGCCAACCTATGTTTGGTAAGTGAAGGTATCTGCATGTGATCAGTGTTGATACCGGCTCAGTCTAAGTTAAGTGTCTCTCCTGTAAGGCTAACAAGTCTGAAACCGGTTTAGCACAGAAGACATAAATCTCACAGTACCCTCAAAATCTTGGAAAATGTTCCCTCTTGCATCTGGCACAACCTATTGAAACACAACCTTGCCTTGTGCACAGTTTGTGCTTAATTACCTACTGTAAAGGTGGTGGACTTGTTTGACCAGCCAATGACTAAGTGCCTTCTCCTAGCCTGAAAAATTGTTCAAGGTATTTCAGGCTCCTCTCTTTTGTCAGGGAACCCTAGTTTTGAGTTAGCTGTTATATTCCATATCTTGAATTTATCCAGCCTGGTCACTTCACAAAGTATTTCTCTTACTTTCAATGGTATCTCTCTTGTCAGTTTGTTTTCTGAGCCTTTCATACCCGTGACCGTATTGAGCTTATGGACTGCAGACCATGTGGCCTCTCAATAGTTCCCTCCTCACTTGATGGAAAACAGAGATTGTACATAAATTTTATATAATTATGTCTGCTCTCATATTCTCAGTTGGAGCATCCCCCTAGTGGGTCATGCATCTACTGGCTGGGTGGCCCAGTCAAATCTTCTGGCACCTGAAAGTGAAATTTCCCCATTGTATACTAGCTTACTTACAATGAATAGTAACCTCTGTGCCTTTTAAAATTATACTCTAATGTTCACTGTAAATTGCAAACTAAAAGTGATCCTAAATCCAAATCCCACTAGAAAGGACCCAAAGCGGGGTGTTTTGGGAAACATTTAGGAATCTAGTTAAGGAGGTTGTCTTAAACACAGTAGGACCCAATGTTGTTCTCTTTAAGTTAGTATTTCAGAAGGGTTGTAGTTACCGATTTCTAAATGGGATATAAAGGGTATTTGGCCCAGTTTCTTGGAGGAATTTTTCCAAATCTCTTAAAATATGGCTAGCCATTTTTCCATTGTGTAGCAAGGTTCTAGAGTATAAAGGAAATGTCATTCCTATAGAACAGAAATGATCCTCACTCTTCTCCTTTTGATGAAATTCCCTGACAAGAGGATCTTGCTTGATGCAGCTCACTAACAACACTAGAACCAATATGAAGAGAAGGAGAGAGAGAAAAATCTCTTCACAACTTTTTGTTGAAACAATTATCCAACAAAATGTGATATTAGCATGTAAGTTAAGACAAAACATACTTTTCTATTATTTTACCCACAATTTTATTTAATCTGTGAAGCTTTATGTTCATTACAAACCTGGCTAATTGAAAAAAAACAATTGTTAGAAATATGTACAGGAAATTGCTTGGATACGAGTGGTCAAACATTATAGTGGGATGTTAAAACTAGCAAGTGCATTGAAAATTCATGAGGTTTGTCAAATGCAAATTTATAATTTTATAGAAAATGAAGAGATAAAACTCTAACCTGAGAAATCATAATACTGTAATTATGTATACTGGTTGTCTTTTAAATTCAGCTGGGCACATGATTGAAATAGTATGTGCAGTCTAAGTAAGTTGAAGGTTATCTGAACAGACAGACTATCAAAGCTGGATGCATGATTTGCTTAGTTTGTATGCTCTATGGAAGCCAAGGCTGATCTGAACACACAGCTCATTGAAACAGTGACAAAGGTTGTTTGTGCAAGTGAAAAATTAGAGTTACTAAAATATCAATTGATTTAATTTTGAGGTGTCCAGTATGATACTGTGAAGTAAAACTAGACACCAGAAGCTTTATGGTAATAAATTACTGTAAGGGTCAACTACTTTAAAGATTACCAGATACTAGGTAATATTCAGTGGCACAAATGGAGCGATAGTGGGGAGCTGGAAACAAAATCTGTAAGAGATCCACTCCTAAACTGTCCCTAACAAAACCTTGCTTATTGCCCTGAATGGTGTTTGCAGTTCCAGCAGTATCTCTGAAAACGTAGGCTCTGTTTTCAATTATAAATAGTCATCTTTGCTAGCAATCTGGGCCTTTGTAAACATCAAGTGTATCATTGTTTGGTGAATAGGGTATCAAGGCCAGTGTAGAAGGCTTCTCTTACATATGTCATTAAGGAAGGGAGCATAAAAAACAATTATCCCATAGGTAGATTTTGATGTGCAGCTGTGAGATCTTAGAAGGCTCTGTGAATGGTAAGCTAGAAGAAGAGGGTAGACATGACAGCAAGGGAGACATCAGTGAGAAGTAGAGGCTTTATAATTGGGGAAACTGGGGTTTGTATGTTAATAGTGGAGATGTTTGAGGAAAGTGGAAGTTTACAGCTATGATAGGTAATACGAAAACTTCAATTGAAACGTGGTGAAGTCCTACATATATCCATAAAGTGAAAGCCACAACTCCCTACTTTACCAGAACTAAATATTGAGAGAGGTGTTACAAACAATGATCCTGCATCACTTCCATTTTAAGCCATTTGTGTAAATATATTCACCATCCATAAGGTGTATCAAGTATAATGCTCACTAGCTTTTAACCAAGTACATATTTCGATACAGAAATCTATTCCTTATAACAATGCAAAAATGGCCATCAAGGATCTGAGACTTCAGTGTTATCTTTCTGAACATCACAGACATACATGATATTAATATCACATTACAGTGACCATGGATGTTCATGGTTTTATTACCTCAATATGACACATGGATGACATGTCAGCTCTAAAATCTTTTCTTTTCACTCAATCAGATGACCTACACTGGTACTCCATAATGCTGCCAGAGTTGATTTACGATAACAAATCTTCATATTTTAAGGATATTCATATCTACAGTACACATCTATAGTCATTCAGGGTCCCTCTATTATAGGTCAAACAATGTTAAGGTTTTGAGATAGTGAATACTGTGCCCAATTGATCCTGAATTCCAAGGAATATAACAATCTAACAAAAGAAACAATATTGCAGGTATGTTACTATATTTTTCAAGAAGAGAGGCACACACTTAAAATGGGTAATATTATCCTTTTTTCTCAGCTACACCTTTTAGTGAGTTATGACAGTCAGAATTCAGTAACAATATGCCCAGCAGCTTCCTGTAGTTCTGAATGTGAAGTTTTGTATTTCATCAGAAGGAAGGGGCCTATTGACAAAAGCATTTGGAGTATTCTCGGGAAATTCTGGTACATAGTGTTCATTGCTTTTCTGAATTGGCCCCATAACAGCTGACACAGGAACTAAAATGGAATATATTATGTGGGGAATATTCATATACAGCTAGCACAAATAGAAAAGGTTGCACTCGCACTTTTACTAATAGGGAGTTGCACGTTTGGGGCCAATTCACATAGGCATGGCTACCAAAAAAGAATTTACTGGCAATTTAAAAAAGGCACTTTACATTTAACAATGTCTCTGAATGTGCTACTCTGGTATTTGAATATGAGGAATAAACAGTTATTTTATAAAACGTTATTAAGAGTATTTGAATTTAGAATTACTGTATGCAAATCTTTAATAACAGGTTGCGTATAAACGAATGTATTTTCACCTGCATTGTACACTGGGTGACACCAGATACTGCCACAGATAATGCAATGTTTTTCAAAGGAAAAATAAAAAACGTTTACATGAGTACTTTTTTATCATTTTAAAGTTCTAGCTCTGCCCAATAAAGGGCATCAAGGTGCTGCACAAAAGCTAAATTAATCACATCATACATTTCATACATACATAAGAAAAGGCACCCATAAAACAAATGCAGAACGAACAAGAATGTGAGTAGAAACAGTCATAACTAATAGGCCACTGACAATAAAATCAACTAAACATACATATCAAAATATCACTTGAAAATAGTGAATGCAACAAAACAAGAAGTAATGCTTATAACACTACCTGCAAACTTGCATTAAGCGCTGCCCCATAACCTAGGCTGGTAGGAATGTTTTTGACTAACGTTGGACTTCTGAAAAGCATAAAACATGTTTTAAGTTAGGGAGACATGGCATGCGGCAAAGTGGATTCATGCTATCATTGTTTCTGGAGGACAGTTTTTAAATTTGGCAAATGGTCCTAAGTGAATGATCTTGGTTAGTAGTGCTTATGGCACCTATTTTAATACGTTTCATCACTGATGTTTACCCACCCTTCATAAAAAGACCAGTCTTAAAAGACAGAGTTGAAGACAGACTTTAAAGTCTTATGCTGAAGCTTTCGGGGAAACATTTATTTTTATGACAAGCAAAATTCACAAAATGTCAATACTTGTTCCTCCTCACGAGCTCTCTCCTCCCCCAGCACCACACAAACACCCAAGCCAGGCTGAGACATATTTCTCCTAAACATTGATACAATTAAAACATTGCTTGCGGTTCAATGTGACTTCCAAATCTTAGTTTACATGTGCCTTGGGGAAATTTAAGAATTTCCTTTCATTGCCTCTTTGATATCAATATAATACATCACAACTCATAAAACAGTTGTTCCAAAGAAAAAGTTTTTTTTTTTTTAAGTTTACAAGAAGAATTATCAGAGTTTAGGTATTCTACATAATCCATTGGCTACTAGTTACTCCATGCTGGCAGAATTAGACATGGCATCTTAGCCACATTTATTATGTCTTCTTTTTTGTGTCTAATTTAACTAACAAAACAGCTATTCCTGATTTGCATGTAGAGAAGCCCCAGGAAAACATGGACTCATTTCCTTATGCTGTTGCAATATACTTTGCAGAATATGTGCTACCCTATGAGTGTCTCTCTCAGGACTGTACATTTTACAGGTCTTGAGAATGGCTAGCGAAGCCACGCCGACATACAAGATTGGGGGGCTCTCTGTAAGCCTCTGCCTTTCCTCCTCCCAATCAAACAAACGTGTGTACTTGAAAACGTGTAGTGCGTATACTTAAGAGTTGTGTTCTTAATCAATATTTCCATTAATTGCTTGGTGAATTTTTAAATGGTGAGATTTTTACCTAAATGCTTAGGAGTTTTTTCTCGATGGTCACATGCCTACATGAATAGAATTTTCTATTTGTAGATTTTTTTTCTGCTATCTAAATATATGTAGTTTGAATTATTTTGGATTTTTATACCAACTTTAGAAAGCTTACAAAATGTGTACATTGAGTTGCACAATGTTTTTTTTTTTATGGGTCGGAATGTTAACAAATGTAATTTTAATTTGATGTTCACCAATACATTACTTCTGCTGGACCTCTCCTATGCTTACATATTTCTTGTGTTTTTTTTTTTTTTATAAAATTCTATATTATCAGCTGATATTAAATCACTAAAATGGATTTGAATAATTCTTTGCTGCTCTAGCTTGAATGCAGTCAGTAGCAAAAATACCTAAAAGGTCAACAAATTCAGGTCACAGATTCGGAAACGCTCAAAGGGAGCCATAATCAAATAGAAAATGACCAAACGCAGTATCCAAGACACAGCAGGGAGTCTTTACTTAAAAACGTTAAAAAGCTGTGCAAAGCATGTTCATGAAAGAGTCAACCATATAGAATACATCTGCAAAAGAAACTGGAATACTTAGAGCTACACCTTTAAATATAGCCCCCATTATTGAATGGCTCCAGGGAGGATGTGTAGAACAATTTGTGCTACCAGTCACAAAAGCCATGGCACGTGCAGATTAGACCGACCCACATCGGCAGGTGTCCAGACCCTTATCATAAACCAGAGGCTGGATTCCAGTTTCAAGATATTAGTGGCTGAGATTCACATGTGAGCAACTTATGGTTCCAGGAGCCATTTGCACATAATTAAGGGGATCAAGGTCTTTAATGCAACTTTTAGATCGCACTGCAAGCAATTTAATGACCTTAAAACAGCCCGTGGTGCTTCCGCTTGTGATAACAGCAGGTGGACAGAGACATCCTGCCCTAATTATGTTTTATGTAGTTTTCACTCAAATGCGACGCATGGATGTCCACTTTTTTATCGTTTTATTGGAATAACAGTATAGATGAGCATTTTAAGGTGTATCAGTTCAAAAGTTTGAAGGGATATACTGGCCTACATATGTTTGCGGTCTAGGAGATGGATGGCAGTCTTATAAATTGTTGAAGTTGTGGACTTTCACAGAGAGATAGATGGAGGGGAATGATTGTGATGGAGACAAGGAGAGAGAGTGCAGGAAAAGTGAGACAGAAAGAGAGAGAACCAGAACACTTTGTCAATACTGGAACTCGAAAGATCTGAGGCTTTCATTGTCTGAGTTTAGCACTCAAGAATTGCAATATAGCTAATGTGGATATTTGTAAATATGTTATGTGAATAGCTCTGTCTGCGTTCAGTCGTTGCAAACACTTGAAATAATAATAGCTCTGGCTGGCGTTGACACCTGTGCATATGGATTAATTCATCACCATAGTGTATGTTTCCAAAATAGGAAATCCCAACCTATTTCAGGCAGAAGAGAACATGATTCCATGAAAGTGTCTTGGATCAATTCAGATTTCAAAGTGGACCTATGCAAATAACTACCTCCTTTTAAAACTATGATCCACAGGATATTTTCAGTGATAGAACTCAATGTAAAAGCTGTACAAATTGTAATGGCTGTGAAATGTGCCCCATGGTGGACAGAATTTCCAAGACAAGTACAAAAAACGTGGTAAATGAGTGCTAAAATAAGAATTTTAATTGGGAAGAATTAACCTTCATTCACAGTAAGCAGAACAGAAGCAAATGATGCACCCAACAAAATATCGGCCAGTACCAGTTGAAAAAAACATTCCGTGCATTTATCCTGTGGCTGTGCAGCAATACATATGAATGTTCTTAATCGTGCTGGCAGTAACAAGGCTGAAATTACTACCTTCAAGAGAAGTGCAACATTGTGAGGGTAAATAGGGATAGCCTTGTTGCAAGAGCACAGACAACATCTGTAGCTCCCCCTCTTCCCCTACACACAGAGATAGGTCACTAATCTGCAGTGGTCAGACTATTTGCCACAGGCAGGTATTGGGCGGCATCCATCAGGTGGATCCCACGGCTGTTCTTAATTTCTGTGGATGAATGTGATCCTAGTACTTCAGTAGCAAATCTAGAAGTAGTTTTTGGGGGGAGGTACGCAATGGGCTACAGATAAAACTGATGTAAATGCAGTACAGTTTTAGTGGTAGAAGTATTGAGCACAACCACATGTCCAAAGATTAAAAGTGGCAAAACAGAAAACGGATGACCCCATACCAGATCAATGTTTGCACATTGTTTCCACTATGCCGATGGCTTGGTGAATGACAATGAAGAGTTGTTTTGTAGGAACACAAACTACACTCCGATTAAAGAGAAGGCATTCTTATTATTTTTGTGAGTGATGAAAGACAGTCACCCCCCTCTCACTTTGAGGCAGTATATGGTAATAAGCTTTGCAATACGGCATTAGTGAACTGCATTTGAAATAAATATCGAGGAATGAAACAAAATATTGTGTCTTACAACAAAAACACAAATAGAAAACATTCTCAACATTGTATTAATGTTATTCTAACTATACATGTGTGAACTAATGTTCAAACGAAGTACTAACACACCAAAATAAGGACAAGGGTACTGTGCTGAGGTTTTGCTATGCTTTTTCAGTTGGTAAAAAAAATAACTGAAAGGGAGAGTGCGGAGTTACATTTAGACACACTGGACTTCCATGTAGTCTTTAAATGGGTGCGGTTAATCGTTGATGGACACGCCATTTTAGAAGCTCAATGAAAGCAAATTATTTATCCTGAATGTGCATTCCCACATTTACATTCTTGATCGCCAGCCTATTGATTGGCTGGCAGTGCCAGCACTGAGCACCCATTAAATGCTGTTTGGTGACGACCTAATCAACTTGAATGTAGTTTAAGTACTATGGGATGAGTTTTCTTTGTGTACCTGTCTAACAGTTCCGCCAAGCAAAATGGTAGGTGATACTAAATGATCCTCGGATACTGATTTACCCACCATAGCAGTATATCTTTATAAATGAACAGAACCGTACCCTGTGATCTTCTGTGACCTTCTCTTCTGGTACTCGGCTTCATCCACTGTCCACACTGCTCCTTTCACGTTCTCTACTCGAACAAAACACTTATGCAAGCTTAGGTTGTGACGCACAGCATTCTGTTAGACAGAAGATGGGCAAGGGAATGAATAATGCAATTTAAGAATACATCATTCAGTACAATCTCTGGAACATCACAATTTCTAATAATGATTTCATGAAAGTGTGTCAAATATCACAAGCCAATATTAAAATAAAACTCAATAAAGCCTACGGTTTAAACTTTCTGGTGACTAACTTTCTCAGCCATTATAATGAAACCTTTATTTTATCTAGTTCTTCTCAATTGCAATATCTGTAAAAACTACAGTCTGTTTGAAAATGCCAGAACAGGTATGGCAGCTCTGTTGTGTCCCTCAACAAGTGCAAGGTGATCTCTGAGACGTCCAGAAGGAACCAGTTCAGTTTGTGGTATTAAAATGCTAAAAAGGCTTCAGTGACAAGGGCTGATTTTGCACAAAGCTTTATGCAAATAGACTGAAAGACATACTTTCCATCGCTGCAATAATGAAATGACATTGATTATTCCATCATTAGGTGACATAGTGCTTAAAATATGAGGTTTTGCCCATCAGATGCCTCATTTTTTATATTTTTTTTTATAAAGAAATGCCAATTCAAACATTTTAAAAATATAATTAATTTTAAATGAAATCTTTATCGAAGAACTGATATTGTGCTGTTTCTCCAAAATTACTGTTGTATACAAATAAAGTAGTTAAATTTTTAGGTCAAATTGGTAAATCTTAAAAAAAACACATGCTGAAAACGAAATCTTAGAATTGTTCTGAAAATGTAATTATCATTTCAGGGTGTTAGGAATTGCTGTTAGCAGCAGCAGGTCCTGTACAAAGTACATTTAGTAATGACCTATTTCTGTTTTTAGGACTAGAAAATAAAAGTAATCTTTATGGAGATTATTTCTTCTGTTTGCACAAACGACAAGCTTCTGGCTTGCTGTACGAGGCCAGCATAAAAGGGGAAAAAAGGGAAAGGAAAAAAAGCATAAGCAGATCTAGCATCTGACCTGAAATCCAAGGATTTGATTGATCTTAATGCCCATGGCTCTGAATGTGATAATTTTAATATTAATGAGCAAATGAGCAGTTTTATTATGCATGCGATATAGTTAGAACTAATAAGCTGTTCAGAATGAGTTTTGCAGGATCCCCGAGCTGTGGAGATGAGACCACGCTAAGATATTAAATCACCTTGCATTTCTTTTAAATTTTCTCTCAGTAAATCAAATGGCACAGCAGCCACCACTCCATTCTACAGTAAGTAACAAAGAACATGCATATTTTAAACCAAAATATTACCCAGTCAAAAAGCGCCAAAACATATTTTCTGCAGATTACCCCTGACAGACACATCATAAGAAATGGATATCTTGGAAAAATGTGCATAAATAAAACAATTACATTCATTTACAGTCCCACATAGCAGCTCATAAGAACTCAACATTTTGTAAATTAAAAGCTTTCCGAGCCTTTCACACTCTACAGTATCTGTAATCGCCTGCCAGTTTAATTTGCATTTTAAATCCAAATTAATTCACTTTAGCATATCTTGCAGTTTGAAATTCTTAGTGTGCTGATGAGTGCTTTGCTGCCTCCATTATTCTCGGCTACAAACATTTTCCCCTTTTGTACCAAATGGCTTGTGGCTAATTGATGTTTCTGACGGCTTATTTTTAAAATGAAAATACAACAGTTCACTTAGCCTGCACTGAGTGCCCTTATCTTTCTAGACATTGCTCTTTTCTGAAAATAGATTCACAAAGGCAACATTTTTTAGCTTCTCTTAGGATGCAGCCAATGACGTTGTTTGGACAGGGGTATGGATGAGCCCTTTTGTCTAGGTAAATAAACTGCATTTATGTTCTGACAGGATAATATTCACTTTACTTTCTCTTAGTTCCAGCTGAGTAGCCCAGGCCCTTGCTCCTCTGGCAGCGTCTGTCCCTGTGATGAGGTATGATGTGTACAAAAGGTAGTAACTAAGACAAAACCCTCCACATTCGTTTGTTGCACAAGGCAAACAGACATTTTTCAAACTAATTAGCCAATAATATGCAAGAGAAAAAGTAATATAGTGCGACTAACAAAGGTGTTGATGATTGAGAGCTCACACTGTAATTAGTGTGTCAGGCCCTCATTTCTCTGCCAAGCCTCCGCTATTAATTGAACCAAATTAGAAAACGATATCAGAGGCAAAATTATTCTTTCTCGTGTCATTTTGAAAAGGAAATTCATTCCATTCGAGAGGTAGGTTAAAAAGAGGGGAAGACACTCTTCTGTGTCAGGTAGCTATATGCTCCCAGTTATGTTGGGATTTGTGGTGCAACTGTGTTTGACGAAGTTACCTTCCATGTTGCTGCGTTTCGCCTGAAGTAAGCGAATGTCCGTGTAAACCAGCTGTAAATTTCATTAAGCGTTAACTGCCTGTCACTTGATTCCATGATAGCCTAAAATGAGACAAGATACATACTTAACATCAAATAATGATTTACTAAGTAGACTAGATGGCATTTTCTCAGCAGAGCCTCACTTTCAACACTAATGAATTTTAATTTACGCAGACAAAGTTAATGTATATCAACGCTCACCTGTCTTATGAGGGTTGCATAAGTAAAAGGAGGCCTGACATCCGCATTTTTATAAAACTCGTAGTTGGGAGCAATTTCTGCAACAAACAAAAACAGCATGTCAATGACTCGAGCCACGTGTAAGTCACTGGACACATTTTTAACACTAATTGCTGGTGCTTATGCATCTGAGTGGATGAAAACCCTTTGACATGAGAAAGAACAAAACACGGCTGATGAATCACATTAAGCAGCAAGGGCCTCGTCAGTAGTTCTTTGGACAGACAAAGCAAGTGAGTTTCACACCACGTCAGATGCTTGATCCTTTGTTTATTAGTTCAGGTGCTTTGAATAGCCTTTCTAACCGAAATGCTTTACACCGCCTATAAGTTATATAGCAACATCAAAAGTTTTGCGCGGTTAAGCATGGGGACTAGTGAAGATATTGGATGGAAACGAGAAAGGCACCAACTGTGACATCACATGCACAAAGTAAATCACAAAATCCATATGTGTTTGTTTTTTTAGTCACTGATGAGATCCGGGGGGAGGGTATAAGAAGGTGTAGGTGGCAGAGGAAAATGGCACAAGGGGCCTTGAATAAATTGGTGCGCAATCGACAGCAGGTGCACCTTCAGGGCAGCCTTGAAAGATGCTAGAGACTTGAAAGGGAGATGTTCAACCTGCAATATGTAGGTGAACATGTAAACGGAGGCAGCAGCAGGCCATATGTCAGTTTTATCGTTCTAAATTAGAAATATCTCGTACAAAAAGTAAATGTATGTTAAGACAGATTGGTGTACATGCCATCGTGCTGTTAGAAGCTGCTTCTGGTGTCATGCTCCCAAATTTTCTTGATGGCTCTCCTCTGTCACCTCAGAATAAGATATTGAAACCGCAGATGCTTAAGCCTAGATTAACTAAGGGGTGTGTGAGCAATCTGTGTTGACCCTCCACCCCTTTGTAAGATCAAGGATACTGACTCAAATTTCCATGAAAAACATTAGTAAATATCCTCCTTAGGTTGTCATACTTCCTCAATGACTTGTATCACCATTATTTTTGTTACCTATCAACAAGATTCTAGCCATGGAAGTTTCAGAAAATGTGTCTTCAATAATGTATTGATTGTAGATGAAACTTTTAAAATCCCTACTTGTCAAGTCTTCAGTGATATTATGTTGCACATTAGAGCATACACTAAATTCAGTATTAAACAACTGAACTTGTAAACTATTGTGAAGATTAATATTATTGAAGCCTCAATAACCATAAAGAAGGCCCCTGCCTTGACAAAATTGACCAAAACACACATCATGGCATCTGAGCCAGAAGGGAAGCTAATTCCTAGTACAGTACTAAAAATATGATATGCTTGTTCAACTTCAGCTGCTATGTGAAGTGCGGTGTTGTTTCTTGTTTAAACAAAACACATTAAGCCATAGTTTTGTAGCTATTTTTCCGTATCAGTACTATCTGCATTCAATATGGTGCTGCAGAGCTACTTGGAAGAAGGGCTTGAAAGTTCAAGTTTACGTGAAACTCATAACTTTTAGCATGCCAGTAACATCTGGTTGGTTAAAGAAGATAAACTCCAAGCCAATAATTAGTAAAAAGTGACAATATAGAGATGCACAATAATTTTATGGAAAACACTGAGAACTATTTGCAACAAAAGATAAACTGAAGATACTTGTTGCCAAAGACAAACATTGATGTTATCCGCTGTGAGACAGCATGTGGTGGTGTTGAAAGTTGCAGTATGTTTTCATTACTATATGCAGAGAGCTAACTGCTTTTCTTTACTTTGTAAAATAAAGAAATACACTTATCATGTGGCTCGGGGCCACATGAAATTAACAGTTTTGTGCAAATATTTGGCTTTTTCAAGAAAATATTAGGAATTTAGAAGGATATTTAATATTCCAGGGCTGGCGTTCTCTTTGAAGAAATTAACAAAATCCACTCTGATCCCTTTTCTATTTTCTAAGTATTTAAATATATCTGCATTTAAACACCATGATGTTCCCTCAGGGATGATCCTATTTAACTTTCTCTTTCTCCTGTTGTTTTCTGCCCAGGGTGTATTTTACCTCTCTGTGATACTAAGCACATACTAACCTAAAACACTGACATTGAACTATAACAAAATAATTGCATTAGTAGATTTCCTTGATATAACTTCAAAATATCCATTATGATTCACTTTGAGCTATTGACAAACACATTAACGTTACTTTGATATTACTTTGATATGACTTTCACAGGCAGAGTAGTCATTTGAGTTGAATGTATGTCACTATATAACAATAGACTTCGAAATTTAATATACCTGGAGCAATAGCTACCTCAATGCTTCTCTTTTGTCTCTCTTAAGCGGTGACTGTAAGTAATGTAATACTTTCTCATAATATCAGTCCTTAATTTTGTCTTAAAAATACATATTAAGCTCTTCTTTAGAGCAGAATGTGTTTTGACCTTACTGAGTAAGGGGTCTCCTTAGTGTATTTGTCCTTGTTTCAATAAAAATATTTTGAGATTGAAAAAAAAGATTTGTATTTATTAGGACAGAAACAGCTTACATTCTAAAAGTTCATCCCAACTCTGTAAACAGTACCATGATATGTGTTCTAAGATGAACCGATAGGTGGTGTTTACAAAAAAGAAAAAGCAATATTAAGAGCAGCCCCTGATGGCACAAACAAATCCAGTACTATAAACAATGTTTACTTTGTTTTTAAGACCCTTTTGTATGCCCTGGAACTGTATATACTACTAAAGCAACCACAGGTGATAGTTTTATATCTGAACATTTAGAAAATAAACAAACTTTTCAATGCACAAATTTGTGGACCTTAGAACTAGAAAAGAGAGGTTTGATTTCTCTATTGGTTTACACACATTACAACACAAGATATTAACTGTATAAACCACAATAATGTGGTCAGCCATTTCTAAATTCCAGGCTGTAAACTATCATACAACAATTCCTTCTGACCGAAACCTTTTCTTGTGGGCATAACAGAAATCTGATTTGTTGGTTTACCAATATTAAAGCTACCAGGGAAAATACTTCACAGAAACAACAGCAGTGGAAATGCACAGAGGTGGTTCCGTTGCAGGAGGTGAGTCACTGCTATTACCCCTCTAGCACAAGAAGATAACTGGGGGATGTCTTTAGGAAGGGCAAGCAACATGTTGTTTACTTTATCCAGAAAAACGTAGCTACCCGGTTACACCACTCTACTGAGGGCATGAGCCCATTTTGGGTCTTAACTGGTTTTAAAAAAACATTTACCAAATTAAACAACCTTTTGGAAGTACTTGGGGCATTTTCTATTTTAGTACTAAAGTATTTTACCCTAGCTTCTCTGACAGCTCAAATGTATTTTTTCATAGTTTTTCTATATACTGCCATAATTGGTTCATCATACTATTTTCTACATTGTCTTTCAACTTTCTTTGTGTCCTTTTTTAGTGTAGTAAGGTTGACTGAATACCATTAGACTTGGACTGTCCATCAGCTTTCTCTTGTTAACTTCATAGGAATCAAAGCATCTAAGGAATCTTTAAGCCAATTGTAAACCTGATTACTTCTGTTCATCGTGATATAAGATAAATTACTTTAGGGTTCTATGGCAGCAAAATTTCACATTTGTAGCAATTGCTGTCACTTTATTGTAGACTGAGATGAAGAATGTGTAAATAGTGCCCTTGATTCAAATTTAAAACCAACCTGACATCTTAGCGGGAACATTCTAGTAAATGTAACATTCTCTAAAATCGGTGTCCTCAAAAGGAGTCGTATAAAGTATACCTTCTTGTTTGTTAAAAAAGACTGATTTATTTTTACTTGGAGTGTAGAAGATTTGAAATGTAACACAATGCAACACTTTAATCATTAATTAGATAATAAATACCACAAAGGATAAGCTGAAAATTGATTTTTCACACTTTTGTATGTGGGGACTTTATCATCAAAGCCTCAAAATGAATGGAACTATACAAAGGTTAAGGGGAAGGAATGACTGGACTGTAACTTTACAAGTAGCAGTAATGGATACAGTCACAATAACACTAACATTTTTAAGTGCTTGTGCTTGAGATACAAGCAAATAGCACACAAAGTGTGAAGTATTTCTGTAACTATGAATGAAAAGTATAATATCAGCTGGAGATGTTTTATTTGGTCTTAGGTGCCATCACTTGTTTGGTTTAGACTGGTCTTTGATGCTTCTATGCCTTCCAACAGGAAAGAGCTGTAATGAAGCTGGTAGTAGACTGCTGAGAGGTAAGCTGAGCCTGCAGAGTAGTAAATATTATGGCCCTCACATGTTCGTATTTTTAAACAACTCTGAAAAGCCTGTCAGGTGCGCACACTGATAGGTCTATTTATGTATAGTAGTTCAAGGAGCAGAACATTACTGACATTGGTGGTGAAATGGAAACTGTTACAGGGTAGAATGAAAAAATGAAATCCACCATTGAATAAAGCTTAATGATCACATAAATTCAACAAACACAGAGGCACACCCTTGGTGAGAGAAACTACATTTTCTGTATTAAAGTCATTGAAGTAAACCTGTGATAAACCAAAGTGTTATTGAACAATGACTACAGGCACAATCATGTATCAACAGATACAATGAAAAGAAAAGCTAACTCCAAGTGCTATCCCTGAAGTTCAATGCAACACTAGGTGGATCTACACATATTACAACAGTTACAATAATAGGAAAGTGTACTAATAGGGATAGCTCTAGTACACTTAACAAAATTAATATGGGATCAGCCGAAAGTCCAGACTCTTCAAGGCAATGTGGCAATATAACTATTGAAGAATCTGTTTTGTCTCCCATCAAAAAGTGAAAATACGAGGGTGTTTGGAAATTTGGACTACAAAGGAACTACATTTGGAATCCTGGGTTATAAGTAGGATACTGAACCTCACAATTCTATGTGGAGCTATTGTTTCAATCAATAGTTGGAGAATGGTGAACGGGCAGTGTTGCTTACATAATATAGGCTACTTCTCCAATATGTCGCACGGGAAAGATCTTTACACTGCGAAGAAGAGAAGTAGGCAGCTACATTATTCTTCATTTGTTGATGTAGTCCTTAGAAATTGAACTTGTACCATATCCATCTTACATAACAAGCATGTGAGTCTAGTGAAAGTTTAGCAAAGAATGTGAATCAAACCTTATGTAGGCTATGCAGCATGCAACTAAGGATTCTATGAAAAACAAAGTTCAGACAGATTCCTGATGCAGGCAGCCACTGGTCACAAACCAAACACTTCATTTAGTCAGGCATATACAGCACACATCAGACCGGCTTAACTCTAAAAGAAGAAATGACTGGCACACTGGAAAAAAGTTTCATTATATGATGACGTATGTTTAAAGTGTATAAGTTCCAGGAGCTAGTATTAATTGGAATTGATCAACAGAGCTTCAGTTACTCATGCTAGCCTAAAAAACACAAGTGAGGAGTGAGGCATCAGGACACAAAGAAGAGAGGCATTGATATAGATACTCTCCTGCTCCTGTTTAAGCACTACCAGAGCTCTAACTAAAGGTTTCTACTCTGCCTGCTTTGCAAATTCTGTGCTCATGAAATTCCACTTAGTATTGACAGAAAGTAAACTGGTAGTTTGTAGAATGCTAGAGCCAAAAATGTGTAAATTCTTAACAGCTATTTCGTATAGAAATGTTTTCACATGTTGATTAAAAAAAAGTTGCTGTAGTTTTAGCAATTAGATATTGCTTCTACACTCTTATAGGTATTTGGTGCAGTTCAGTGCAGCAAGCCATGTTGCTGCACTGCCCTACGTCAAAGTGAAAGAGCAGAAATGCATCATATGTATGCAATATGGTGCCTTTCCTGCTCTTTCCCCTTGCGCTGGTGCCATTTCAGCAGCCTAGCACCAAGACAGGCACTCTTGCGTCATAGTGCAAGGGTGCCTCCATTGCATGAAAGATTGTTTTTGTGCAGGAAGGGGTATCTTTCTGCACAAACACAATTCTGAGAGGTGTTTTGAGCTTTCTGTGTGCGCTGCAGCATGCAGCACACATAGTATGCAGGCCTCGTTGATATGATTATGTAGTCTGAGGTAATAGAGTGTCAAAAAACGTGATGCTCTGGCAGTGGACTGGGCTTATAAATATGCCCTTCTGTTTGTTAAAAAAGAATGCAACATGGAAGAATTTTTGTTGCCTTTTTTGCTACTGATAAATGATGTGCAAGCCCTATATAACATTTAATTTCTAACGGCAGGTGATGACATGAGCACTTTTAGCACATTTTATGTGTAAATCCTAAAGCACTAGAACACTAAATATCTCTAACCAACTCACTTGGTTTTCTGTCCTAATGAGGATTTTCTAAGTTCAAACATACCATATATAGGAATGGCAAAGTAGACCAGTTTACACAAGGCTACATATTGAACTAATGAACGACTGCCAACATGAAAGTGCTATGAAAGTGCTATAAAGCATGATCTGGCAAAGACAAAATGCATTCAGAATGTGATCCAATACACACAATTGTCCTACCTGATGACATTGGGATGTTGTATTTGTCGGAATGTCGTCTTCGAATGGCTCCCACGTTGGGTACACTGGATGGGGTAATTACTGAGGCTCCTTGGCTAATTGGGGTAAGCGGAGCAGTTGGTGTTGTAGGGGTATGAGGTAAACTCTGTGGTGAGGTCTCTAGCATGTTCTTAGACATTGTGACACTAGAAACCAGATTAAGCTGCAGAGGCCCAAAAAAGCAATGGGGAAACGGTAAAGACAAGAAAAAAAGGCTTAGAAAGATTTGACAAATGAGAATGAATTCACTTGTACAGCTGTGTTGCTACTAATAAGCAGCAAACGGAAGCAGCCAATCTCAACTAATTACAGGATGAAATTGTATCATAAAAACTCTAATTAGAAAAGGCTGCTATGGGTTATCTAATAATCTGCTGCAATGCTACTTACAAGTAACCACTTATAGTCTACTATGCGATCAAAGAAGCAGTTTCCCTTCAGTTACAGCAAAGAAATCATTACAAACGTGTGGAAGAAGGCACTATACTCTGCGGCAGTTAAAAAAAAAAAAATGTAATTACCAAAGAATTTGTAAAACAAATAAGACTTGAAAAAGTTGTTATTCTGATGCTGCCAGAGGTTTTTTTTCACAGTCCCAAATCTCAGATGAGAGGCTCCAGCCAGCTGGAAAATTTTACACTGACCTTTAGTCTCCTTGCTAATTTGGTGGAATGGTAATGACATTACTACATATTCAAACAAAATTGTCTTAATTGCAAATTAGCCGGAGGAGGCTGAACATTTTCAAATTAAATCTGATTGGAGATGAAGAGAGGGAAATGGAATCTCCTCACTAACAATCATTTGTGGCATGTGTTAACAAATATAATGAAATGTCAAGTTTGCCCATTCCTCTGGAAGTATCATTTTCAATTTATGATTACAGTGTCACTTATCGCTGATCCGCCCTGGAAAGTAGGTGTCAGGATGGGAAAAAAGGAAAGGTGAGAATATATGCAAACTGGTTTAGCAGTGTGTCCTTCATTACACCCCTCAATATGGCCTTGTACCTCATTATCAAAAAGGCTCATATCACCCTTGTCATATTTACCACACATTTTTTCATAAATAGCATCCAATTAGCAAAATGCATACCGAGGGCAACACATCAGAAAATTGCTGGCATGTCCATAAATGATGCTCACACGAGGTAATCTGAAGTCAACTACCCTCTAAACAAGCATTTATATATCTGAGCAGGAAAACAAGCATGAATTGTTTTGAATATGGAGGAAGAGTTTATGCCTTAGCCCAACGGTACAAAGAGATTAACGATTGAGTGTAAAATGTAGTTACACGTGCCCTTTCAAATCCCGGATACACTTCTTAAGATAAACCTCTTTTAATGGGGAGAAAATGATGTGTACATCAGGCTGATTGATCTTTCTTTGTGGATTTGTTTTACACGTTTAGTCAGTAGAGAGAGTTGTTAGGGAAACAAAAATTAACATATGCTAGCTAATTGTTCTTCCTTCTTGGGCAGCAGCCAGAAGAAGCACATTAGCAGCTTAATAATACCGACTGCACCCCGAAGGCACTCACTCCCAAGTGCATCTGTCCCAGTGAACCGCACACTGTTATTCTATTCGAATGTAATCCAGCCGAATAAAAGTGGGGACTCTTTGTTACGTTCATACAAAGCTGTCATAATTCCAATGAAGGAGCGCGCTTCGTGCACTCGTAGCACAAAGCCGACGAGACCCGTGCTCGTGAACACGAATAAACGCTGTATCCTTCCGCCAAGGGCCTCCGATGAATAGAGATACCACGACTGATAAGTGTATTTATAAATATATTTAGGAGGCCTGGGCGTCAAGTGACCGGTAAACATGTACAAAAGAGAACGTTGATTTTAATAAACTGTGCGTAGGCAACACACACATATATATAGTTCTAAGTCTTTTAGCTTCCGGGCCAGAAATAACCAGAGGGCTTGTTTGTAGGCCTGCAACCAGGAAGAGATAAAACGGAATGTATTATCGCCCACTGAAATGCGTGTACAACCGAGCGTGAGCATTTAGCCACCTAACTCATCTGAATATATTCAAGGTTGGGTGCAAGTCATTATCCCGGCGTCGCAGCCTTGATACCTTTGATTTCCACCCATCCATTGCATGGCCAAAAGGTAGCATTTAATGAAGTACCTTTCAGAGTGTAAATGGGGTCATATAACAGACACTGCGGCTGCACCTTGTGTTCATGTACTGATAGCTGCTAAGGGTGCGGTGATGAACCAACAGCGTCCCTTCCTGCTTGGTAATAAATTCCTGCTATTAATATTTATCAAATGTGTGGGCCGTCTTAACTGAGCCACCGCGCAGAGGACCATAAATCTAACGATGATAACAGCGGAAAAGCTCCTTTGTACAGTCGGAGATTCTCGCCTTTTGTCCTGACCGAGCTCCTTCAAACCAATTTGAGGCCAGCGGTGCACTTCAGATAGCCTCGGGTCCGGCGGGATCTTTAAACCGCGGTTCCATTTTAAATTGCTCATCTAAGATTCCGTATTAATTGCCCGCCATCAAACGCAATTAGCAATTCTTTCATGTGTGGTTTATGTAATGTAATACTTCAATTACATTATTCATTCAGGTTCTGTTTTGGATTATAGCCTGGAAATTCTTTATTAGTGTAGATGTAACCATGCTGCTGGAGTTTAAAAAAAATACTGATTGAATAATTAATTGGAAACTAGCAAGCAGCAGATTCCTGATGGATTTACGAGACAATTATGCTGTCTTTTGATTGTCTGCTTTACAGGAGAAGCAATGCGAGAAATGGCCTAGCTTAAAGGCGGCCACCGCCGGCACCTTACGAAGGCACGTTCCCCAAACTGACTCTGGATTACAAGAGGTTAACAAGAACCACATCTCGGCGCAGGAAGAACCACTTTCTGAAACAGTGGCTCAAGTCAACCCAATCTCACAGAAACAACTTGGCACCAGGGCGAGGGTGAGTTCTGAGTTAGTGTGCAAAAGAAATGCCATTAAAAAAGATTATTATTAAAAAAATATATTCACGATATGTAAATTTCGCAAAAGCACTTTTTGATTCATAATGCATGATGAATAGACTGCCGAGAATAATAAATGTCATGATTTATTTAGGCAAATCGCAAAAACAGCGATGCAGCATTCGCACAAGAAGAGCCATGTTGTGGCAAATGACAGCATTTATTCACTCACCAGCAAATGTCAAAGAGTGCCCCTGCATCAGAAATTAGATGTGAGTGTCCTTAAAGCAAGTATTCACAAAATACATGAGCCAAATGTGCAACTATTAGTGGTGATAACTACAAAGCAAGTTTTCAACACTTGCTTACATGTTTCTGGGGGATGGGGTGGTAGATGGAAGTAAGTTTGCCCGACGTCCAGTGGGCACCGTTTTGAAAGCTATACCAACACTGCCATTACCATACAGTTTACACATGGAAGGAAAAATGCGAACAACAATCAACCCTAACTCACGTTCTTCTGAATATGTTCGCCTTCTTTCCTAGTTTTTAAAGAAATGCACCTCTTACTGAGCTGAAGAAAGAATGTACACCGAATTCAGTGTGATTTTTTTGACACTTTATTTGGCGTCTGTAGGTTGATCACAAAACGATATTTCCACTAGCTGGTTTCAAGGTAGTGATTTGAGCTCTGAGGGCACTTTGTTTAGTGTCACCTCTGGTGCACATAGAATAGATTTTGTAAAAGATAACATTACTTTTAAAGAAACATACAATTTAACAAGCTATTGCATTTTACTTCCATTTTATTGCAATATTGTTCATCAAATTCATTGTTTTCTAACTGTCGCCAAATTGTTCATTTTCTTTGGCGCCGCCATAGGTAGGCCTATTTACTGTTTATAAAAGCAATATGCACTTACAGGTTTTGGAGATGGCTTGGGCTCTGAGGGTCGCATGTGCAAGTGGGTCATCATCGCCTGAAGACGTTCCCGTTCTTTAGAAAGCTGTTAAGAGTGAAATCAGAAGCATTTGCTCAAATGACTGATACAGCTATTTTACCTCGTCTGATGACTCTTATCGCTGCGCTTGTCACGTTGTAATGATTTCTGCACATGAAAGTTATACGTCAGTGTCGATGATGAGAGAAATAACTTACAGTGCCTTCTGTTTGCTAACAGGTCAGAAAAAACAAATATCATTTCATCTTTTTGTCAATATGAGAAAGAGGTCATAGCTGCAAAGAGAGCTCATGTCAGTGGGGCCATAAATTGGACGGCCCTTAGCTTCTCTTTAAAGTCCTGTGGACACTGTTAGCAATGGACCAGCGCCAAGAACCATGAAGGGGTGAAGGTCCTCGAAGCACAGTGACTGCCAAGACTGTCTGCACACTCCAGTCTTCCCCTCCGAGGTCCAGTTAGTGCCCCGTGCAATCTGCCATCATCAATCTAATCCAATGGATTGACAGGGAACAGGCAGTGGAAGCCACTGAACTCTGCCACCGAGTCCGTAACCACACAGCACTGCGTCTCATTACCACTCCAGGACCACATCCTTCTATCCATCATCGGGAAACACACGGGCAATAATTGGCCACAATGAGCGCAAGCGCTGCTCTTATCTGATGCATCTAGTGAGAGTCGTTGTGCATGGCAAAGAGTCAATGTACGAACAATGTGTGCCCACTTAAATATATTACTTTAAGAAAACGTTAAAGTGATTTTGTTCAGAATTATTTGATGCTTATACAGTTTTTCTGCAGTGGGGGATGAAAGTGTAACACAATTCAAAAAGTAAAAATACTAGTTTGAAGTACACCCGATAAGCCTGCTCGAAAGTTTTGCATTAGTGGGCATACTTGTAACTCTTCTGCATGAAATATGGAGACAATTTATAGTAGTGAAAGTCCAGCGTACACGTGGTTCCACATCTCATTCAAAGCAAATATGATGCAAGGCAATACTTATTAGGGTAATTTGCTTCATCAACGAAGTTTATATATGAAAACTTAAAGCATGATTTCAGCGAGCTGAACAGGCAACGAACAAGAGGAACTTTAAAACCAGCTTCATTAAGGCCCATGATGCAACAAACAACATTCCACGACTGAACTACCTTCACAGCCTGACGAAATGCTTACATTTTTTGACAAATTATGGAGGATTTGGGATGAGAGAGCAGAAGTGGGACAGAAGCACTGGGGTGTTGTGGCTGTCATGACCAGGAGTGGGAAGAGAGCAGGTGCAAGGCAGTAATGTCATAGCAGGATCATAGGTAAGCACCTGCAGACATTACATATTACACTTTATGCCGAGATTAACCAGACGCAGGCGCTGAAGAACATTGAGACAGCTGAGCTGGGGTGCGTGAGTGGGTGGAGGCTGTGGAAGGGGAAGGGGGTGACGGTAGAACAGGGTGCAGAGAGAGGTCATAGGTGCCTTGTTTCCAGTGCTTAGTTTGTAACATAATAAGTGTCAGGGCTCAAAGTTTTGCTCAGAAGCCAGCGATGCCACTGAATGTCACTGTACCAAGTACCAAGGCTACGTTGTCTGGATTCCACGTCACACATCTTTAATCTACCAGCAGATACCTCCTGCCTCTTTATATTACTCTTTCAGGTGCTTCTTCATCCCTGCTCTCTCCCTTTGTCACTGATTTTCAGTTTTCTAGTTCCTCATCCAGGCCCCCTTCTATGTTTCTCTCTCTCTTGCCCTGGGTCAAAGTGTGATGTGGAGAAATAAGTGGTGGTCCCCAAAACAAAGCACTCCACCTGCGACTACTGACTCAAATTAAGCCCTGATTGTGTTGCAATAAAGATAATGTCCTGTTTGAAAAAACATACCCAGCATTAATGTCACTGGAATGCAACAAACTGTTTTGACTTTTACATTGGTGTTAAATTCCCTAATACGTAATCCCACCATTTAGTACTCTATGCTATTTGGTGGTTGTGAACAAGGACACAAAAATAATTTCAGGTTGTGCAATTAGAACCATTTTGAGAGGATGAGTGCTTCATGGCTGGCTGACCATCTGACATGATTTCAGAAACAGCAATCCTTTTTAAACTGTCCTGCAATCCTAAAAAGTAAAAAATACCCATGTTGCTTTCAAAAGACCTGCCAGCCAGAACGTTAAAGGTAACAGGCTTCAGTTATCTTACAGTTCTGATACATCAGAGTTTTGACTAAGTAAATACTCCCCTTGGTCCAACTAAAGCTGTATTTGCTATCAAGTGACAAAAGTCACATACTATGTCAGGCAGAAGTCACAATGTATTAGCTCAAAAGAACAACAATATTTCTAAATCACTGCAACTTCAAAACTAGTCTCAATATGATTTGGGGTCATTCACAACATTTGTTAATTTCCACTATGACTTCAAGATTGCTTATAAGAAATAAGCTTCTTAAAAACAACCTGACAGATGTGCCAAGTAAGAACAAGCTGCTTTCCTACTTTGGCAATAAACAACAATCTGCATTTGCCTTAGCTATAAGTAACAGGTACCATATTACAAACTGAACAATTAATTAACCACAAATGTGGAACTACATTAAAGGTTTTCAGTACATTTAGTTAGTCTACATTCCCCAATGCAAACTTACAGCCTGCTTAGAAAAACACTTTCTTTCCCTCACTGGACTTATGCTGTTTCTATCTTATACCTCATTTGCTAAATGTCATTAAATGAGGCACCCCTAAGAGTGTGGAGCTCCAAGGACAGAAATTTACAAAATTGGCATGGTACTGGCTATGGTGCGTTGTGAAAGAGAAGTTTCAGAGGGACATATAGGCGGTCATTCTGACCGCGGCGGGCGGCGGTCACCGCCCGCCATGTGGTTACCGCCGAATGACCGCCACGCGGTCAAAAGACCGCGGCGGCCATTCCAACTTTCCCGCTGGGCCAACGGGCGACCGCCAAAAGGCCGCCCGTCGGCCCAGCGGGAAAGCCCCTGCAACGAGGAAGCCGGCTCCGAATGGAGCCGGCGGAGTTGCAGGGGTGTGACGGGTGCAGTGGCACCCGTCGCGATTTTCACTGTCTGCAAAGCAGACAGTGAAAATCTGTATGGGGCCCTGTGAGGGGGCCCCTGCACTGCCCATGCCAGTGGCATGGGCAGTGCAGGGCCCCCCAGGGGCCCTCGGACACCCGTTCCCACCATCCTGGTTCTGGCGGTGAAAACCGCCAGAAACAGGCTGGCGGGAAGGGGGTCGGAATCCCCATGGCGGCGCTGCAAGCAGTGCCGCCATGGAGGATTCCCTGGGCCAGGGGAAAACCGGCGGGAAACCGCCGGTTCCCCTTTTCTGACCGCAGCTTTACCGCTGCAGTCAGAATAGCCCAGGAAGCACCGCCAGCCTGTTGGCGGTGCTTCCGTGGTCCCCGGCCCTGGCGATCATGGACCGCCAGGGTCGGAATGACCCCCATAGTCTATATATATTGTTATGTAGGTGAGTGAGGTAAATATAATTCTCAGTGGATTTTGAGGTATGTTAGAAGATTTCTGTTGGGCTTCTCTTGGACAACAAATAATTGTGAAACCATCAGACATCATTTCAAGGATATCCAATCCAACACTCATGTTATCACTGTAGTACTATGCAAAGCTAGGGAAGAGAGTTAAGAAGGGCTGAGTGCTGTGAATAGGGAAATATTGCTGCTGGACTCCTAGCTATGATGGAGTGCGTATTCCCTAACATTTTCTTGGAATGGTACATGAATATTCTTGTAAAAATACTGTGTAACAAATAGCATGCCCTAAATATTGTTTAACAGAATCATCCTGTCCCAGTGAATAATAGAACATCCACACCCAATGAGACAATATATTTGTAAACAAGTTTTAAGACCGAATTAATTTAAGACAATTCTTTTGCATACACTATTCATTATATGCGAGTTTAGGCTTAGGATTGTTTCCAATATGAGAATGGGTGGACACAACCATGATTATCATCTTGGAATGAACGCCTGCAGCCATTTAGCAAATTTTCATGTCATGTTATGTGAATATGTTGTGGACACAGATACGCGAGCCTGATGCTTGAACCCCAAAACTGTCAACAGGTTTTCACAAGGAAATTGTGTTTTTTCGGAGAAGCAGCTGGCAATTATTGCCATAATGTATTCTGAAGGTACCATCAGCATTCATATAAGGTTGGTTTTGTGCATTTAGCTAGTTTACTTTCATGTCTCAGCTGGGTAGGCATCAACTTCTGTAGTGTATTTTACTTATGGCCTCTTTGTCACTGCCAATATCAGGTGTGTTCACGATTTAAATTAATGTTGATCAATCTTTCCAAATATGATCTCTGGTCTCCAACATATATTAATTATAGCCAGTGGCGTGGCAAAGAAAACATGTACTGCTCAGTCATCCACAATGTGATTTTTAATTATGTGCTGGCCTTAGGTTTAGATTAAAAATCAATCAATTATTTCTCTCCACTTAATTAATGACTAAAGGCAAACATATGCCACATGTATTCAAAGGCATTGAACAACCAGTGTTTTTACTTTTGGGTGGACACCTGTTTGCTGGATGGCTTGGTACATCAAGTGTACAGCAGGTTATCACAAAGCGTGACACAGTGTGCACCTTATAATTCGCTTAAAGGGATAAGGATGTTAAGTGTACTGGTTAGGTCTCTGGGAGCAAGAGCCCAAGGGTTTTTGATCTGGCTCTTTGCTCATATTAGTGAGTGTTCCTATGGGAAGTGCCACACAAATTACTTCAATTATTAGCCCAGCTAGGTATTTAAAATGACTGAGTAGTAGAATGACAGAAACTATAGAATTTCACTTTAAGATAGCCATCTATCTGACTGCTTCTCTTCCACAAAGGAAAAAAGAAAAATCAAACAATTAGCGCGTCAAATGACCCAGCAAAATTCAAGTTGCCCAAAAGGCAGGTTTCTGTCAATGTACATTATTTTTAATGGATCTAGCTCTGTCTCAACATATCTCATCCTCCGTAATACATTGTAAAATCTTTCTCAGATAAACTTTACTACACTTTAAGTTTTCTTGCAACAGAGTTTGAAACATACATTTATTTACCTAAAAATAGGAACTGTCAGTATTGTTCCATTCATAAGAGCAGAGGAACTGGCACAATTAGCCAGCCAGATATGCAGTTCTATGATTTTAAGTTAATTATTTAGCAAAAGGCAACAATGACTGCTTTCTAATTTGTAATTTTCCCATTTTTACTAAAAACCTTACAGTCCCAATTCTTTCGACTTTTTCAAAGATACATAACAATCCTTCTGTTAGCCTGTAGCAAGAAGCTTTCACTCAGTTCCAAGCCATCAGCGAGGAATATCAGCACATGTGAGTGATTTTCTTGAGTCAAGGCTTGTTTTAGGGTGACCACTTCACTCCAGGTCATTATGGACACTGTATCCAGTCCTAAAAGTTTCACCTACACATCATTAAATCCTGATGTGCTAGTTTAACTAGTTCTGTGGAAGCAAAACAAGACTACAACACCCAAAATGCATTAGGCTATCTCACAAAAGTCCATGACTGGAGAGAGTGTCCGTAATTATCTGGAGGGAAATGGTCACCATAGTTTAAACATGTATAACCAGTATTTTCCTTGACTACAATAACCAGAAAATATGAGCATTACAACATTAGTTACCGGAAATTTGAAATAGTATGCTGTATTTGCACAAATAACACTTTTTTAGCACTAGCAGAAACAATTATCTGAACATAGCAAGTCCTTGTTATAATTGACATAGTTCTCTGATTGTGTTTGGAATTGAGCATTCAATCAATCAATCAACATTTTTTATAGAGCGCGCTACTCACCCGTAAAGGTCTCAAGGCGCTTGGGGGGGTTAGGGGGGTCATTGTTCGAACAACCACGTCTTGAGGTTTGTTCTGAAGAGCAGGAGATCTTTGGTTTTGCGGAGGTTGGTGGGGAGGGAGTTCCAGGTTTTGGGGGCGAGGTATGAGAAGGCCCTGCCTCCTGTGGTGGTGCGTTGGATGCGTGGGACTGTAGCTAGTGCGAGATCAGCAAATCGGAGGTTGTGGGTGGGAGTGTGGAAGTTCACTCTTTCGTTGAGGTAGGTTGGGCCAGTGTTGTGGAGGGATTTGTGTGCGTTGATGAGGATCTTGAAAGTGATTCTCTTGTCTATGGGGAGCCAGTGAAGGGATTTGAGGTGTGGTGAGATTTGTTGGTGGTGGGGAGGTCCAGGATGAGGTGTGCGGCTGTGTTCTGGATTCTCTGGAGTTTGCGTTTGAGTTTGAGTGTGGTGCCGGCTTAGAGGGCGTTACCGTAGTCTAGCCTGCTGCTGATGAGTGCATGGGTGACTGTCTTCCTGGTCTCTGTGGGAATCCATTTGAAGGATTTTTTCAGTGTGCAGAGTGTGTGGAAGAAGGAGGCGGTTACTACATTGATTTCCTGGGTCATAGAAGGAGGGGTCAAGGATGAAGCCGAGGTTGCGTGCGTGGTTTGCGGGGGTGGGTGCGGGGCCTAGGGCAGTGGGCCACCAGGAGTCATCCCATATGGTTTTGTTGGGGCCGAAGATGATGATTTCGGTTTTGTTGGAGTTAAGCTTGAGGTGGTTTGTTGTCATCCAGGTGGCGGTGTCAAGGACTGCAGCGTGTAGGTTGGCTTTGGTGGTGGTGGGGTTGCGTGTGAGGGAGAAGATAAGTTGGGTGTCATCTGCGTAGGAGAGGATGGTGATTCCGTGTGGTCTGAGGATGTTGGCGAGGGGGGTCATGTAAATGTTGAAGAGAGTGGGGCTGAGGGAGGACCCTTTGGGGACTCCGCAGATGATTTTGGTAACAGTGGAGTGGAAGGGTGGGAGGCGGACTTTTGGTCGGTGAGGAAGGAGGTGAGCCAGTCTACATAGGATTAGGAGTGTATGGATCCAGAAGGGATTTAGAAGAACATTCTACAAACTGAGATATCTAACAGGCATGAAAAGCTGGGAAGTGATGTAGATATCATGCTCATCTACTCTGCCCGCTGTCCTTGATATTTTAGAGTCTAGAAACTCAAGAGTTGTCTATGGAATAAATTGCCTGTCACTGAAATTCGACCAGAGTAATAAATAGTGTATACTTGAAAACTGAGCTTGCTCTAGAATTTTCCTTCCCATTTAGCGTCGTTTTGGTAAAGTGGAGAGCTCCTCTCATGGGATCCCCAGAAGGCTACGTTCCTCCTGGGGATACAAACAAAAGCACGTCAAGTGTGGGTACCCTTTTGCACCTACATTTAAGACTATCCAGGGCTGTGCTCTACGTTTATGCAACAGTGGCCCTAACTTCAAAGGCTAGGATTGAGAGAGACAGTACCAACAAACACAAGCAGAAGTGCTGGTAAGACCAAAAGTCATAGCAGAATGGTAGGGCACAGAAATGAAAGATGAGACCGCTCTAATAGGACTGAAAATTCTACCAAAGAGGGTTCTATATGTGACTTGCTCCCAGTAGGGCCAAATGAACAGGACAGCTGTGGAATTTAATTGTAAATTAGGAAAACTCAAAAGCCAACAGTAACATAAAAGAAATGAATAAAAAACATTGTCAAAAAGAAGCAAATATGGTCACTCAAAAAAAAAAATATGTATACATTTAAAACTATTTTTTAAAACACATAACAGAATTGCTTTTAAAAATAAGTTTGCATATGATAGGGATTCTGAAAAAAAGGTTCCTTTATATGTTAGAGTCATCCATGAATAACTGAAGCACCAGTTTGGAAGGCAACAGATCTAAGGTAGTGAGCAAGTAGTGTAATACATTTTTATTTGTACTGTGAAGTCGCTTTTGATTCAAAACTATCAAATGAAACCATGAATTAAATTTTGCCCAAAAGATAGTCTTGCACATTCACTCAAAATTAGTTGGAGAAACTCTTCTTTTAATGTACTGTGGTTTTTTAAACAAGTTAGCTATCTAGTGATTACAATTCAATATTGTACATACACTTCATGACATTTTACAAACCTGTATTTCTAACTGTTGAACCACTTGCATTTGCACCCGACACTGAGCAGTACTTCTGTCATCTAACGCATGTTCATTATTAAGGTGCCTGGGTAAAAAGATAAATACTATTTGGTCAAGATAATAAAAATATGTGTAATAAAAATCTATTGATACTGTTCTAACAGGAAGACAATTGTGCATTCCTAGGTTATACATATCTCACCTTCACCCATTGCATGATGCTCCATTCTGTGAGTATGGAAAAGGTTCCGTGTGTGGTATGTGTGGAGTGAGAATGATGATGGCTTATGTGACTTTTCTACTTACAACATCAGTAGAATTAGCTCCACACTTTTCACACACTTTTCAATTACATTTATTTCTATCGTTTATTACCTGCATCTATGGTTACTTATTCTTAAAAGTGCTCAACTGGCGTACACTGAAGAAGAGCTAAGAATATTAAACGTGCATCTATGAAATATGCCTTTTTTGTTTGAAAATGTGTTGCAAGTTAACATGTTGAACGTATGCCTTTAACTGTGTGTATGTGTGGTGTTATTTCTTCTGTAAATAAAAAAAACAGCAAAGGGAGCTAAATGTGTGTTTCAAGAAAAGAATCATCAGGGGGTTTCTTTCCCACTGTATGCAGCACTGGGATGTTTTCTCTCTGTTTTTCCTACTTTCCTATTAAACATAGCATTATAACTCTTGCACATAGACAACACAAGAAAGGAATACATAGCTGGAGCCAATATCATGGGCAGTGTATAGTATTTCTCACAAATGCAGCCTACCAAATATCAGTTATGAAAATATCCCTCCCATATACTTAAACCAACTCATCTTGCATATCTGAGTTTGAGCGGTCAGGGCTTATTGTAATGAATATGAAACTGATTGTTTGCAACAGACACACACATTGTCACACACACAAACACACGTGCACTTTCCCACAGGCACACTCATTTATGCTTGCCAAAAGCATTACTATATAAACATTAGGTTTCTAAGGTCACTGAAGCAGGTTGAATTTTTTCCTTAAACCCAGGAATACACTTTATTCCCATGTGATGTATATTTGTTTGACAACCTGTCCCCTCTATCCCCCTACCTGTAAACTACTGTGGCATTTACCAGTTCTTCTCTATCCTTCTGCCACATTTGACTGATCTACGCTCAGACACGTTTGACACTTCTTTTCCTTAATAGGATGCCAGCTCATTTAGTGCTATTGCTGACTCCAGTCCAATAGAGTTTTTCTGGTCCGCAGAGTAGTCTCAAAACAACTCAAAGCAAGGATTGCGTGGGTTAAAAATTAGAGGTATATTGATTTGAACTCTGGGGACATAGAGATGTAGTAGGTTTTGTTCCGCCCAAGGAGCAGGCATCATCTGTCTACTGCGACTTTCCAGGCCATCCACTTCCACTCAGTCTGTTCTCCCTCGTATCCTGTCCATTAAATAGGCTCAGCACACAAAGTCATTCAGCTCTTCCTCTTCTCTCTCCTCTTTTTGCACTGAAGGACGATTCCCTGTCGAGGGGAAGGTGGATAAGAGATTGTCTCAGCTACCTGGCAGAAGAGGAGCTTTGAGAGGGAAAAAACACCCGATGTACACTCTGACAATGTTCTATTTCACTGTAGTAAATCGGGAGTGTAGCCTAATAGTGGTACCTATGTTTTCTTCATGTATTATCCTGGAACTGCATTAGGAACATACAATAATGTAAGTGTCAAAGAGGTAAGAAAGTAATGCATTTTTATGGGACACTAAATCACCCTTTAAAATAGTCGCATAATCAGAGTTGATTTTTTGTAGAAGTGTGAGCTCTCATGAGTTTGTATGTGTTAACTATTATTGTTTCTTATATGATAGGTAAGTAGTTCACTTTTCCAGTTCATGCAATTTTAATTTCTATTTTCCTCTCTTCTGCAGCATGTAAAAGGCTCTAGCACCGTTTCCACAATTCTTAACACTATAAAAACAACAGAAAAGGGTTTGGCTCTGGCAAGCAAATCCATAGAGCAGAGATTGCTTGTTAGCTATTTAGTCCTGTAACTTCACATACGTAAACCTGGCTTTCAAGATAATTCATGTTCAAAGAACATTTACGCTATTATCCATTAAAATTAGCACAATGGTGACATGTTGGGTGTATTTTTCATAACAATTGTCTACTGCAAATGAAAAGGTTGTATTACTTCCAAATTAGGTAAAACTTACACTTAGCCCTTACATGTGAACATGACACATTTCGGTATTAGCAGGGTGAAATATGATTGCCCCAGGCGCCTTGTGCTGCTAGCATGGACATTTAAGCACATGCAGTTTACCTCTTTCCAACTCTAAACCTAGCTGCGGGAAAAATACACCCAACAAAGTGTGCTTCTTAAATGTGTGTCTGCTCTGAATGAATCTGGCCACAGATATGATGACTGTGAGGAAAGGCAACACATTCGCCACATTTGCTGCCCGCTGTTACACATAAACCCTGCATGTTCTTCATCTTCGCCCTTCTGATTTGGTGCAGTTCTTACCCTTATCTTGTAACACTGAAGAAGTTTGGTGACTCGTTATCAAGCCCATTTGACAATCATGACTTTCAAAATCAAAGGCACAAACTGAATACCAACAGCGTTACCGGGTGCACATGACATATAAGATCTGTGGATGAATGTTTTTGTCAAACCCCATAGTCCTTGTGCAGCTACCGTGGCTAGCTGTCTATGGTGCAGCAGGTGCAGTGGCACAGGCATTTCCGCCCGATTATCTCGTCTTTTACAACCAACTGGGAGCTGGTGCGACCATTTTCATATATTTATGGCCCAAAGCAACCTTATTTCGCCACGAGTAGGTACAGTAAAAGCTCTCAATTACTAGTACGGAAACTTTCAAAAATATTATTTAATCTACAAGGACATTATAAACAAGATCGTTTTGCATGTTTTCTCTTGAGAAAAGAAACTACAAAATGTGCTCACTCCTTTGTAGTAACCCTGCATATTTTTCAAGACAACCCTCGGATTATGCCAACCCCCATCACTAACATGTTTGCATTGATTTGTTCCAGTCTTGGAGATACATGCAATTTATCTATGCGCTCTCATTAGAATACAGGCGGTAGACTACAATAATAGTCAATGAGGTTTTGTCTTGATTGAATTTTTCAAGAGAACACAAAAGAACCTTGCCATTAAAATAGTCCTTTCTTCTCCAGCATGAAGGCGAAAGGTTTTTAAAGTGTTGTGATGTTCAGTAATGAGCCTCTATCTAAATTATCATTGGTGACAAACTCACAAAGCACTTTTCGAGGACACATAGTTATGAAATGCCAGAGCTGCCACTTTCTTTCCTGTAATTATAGGCTAGCTTGCAGCCCTTCAATGATCATTTATAGAACAGCCTCCAGTGGATTACCGAGAACTTGAAAAACACATACATACCTCCGCCGCGACCCCCTTCTCCTTCCCTCGCCATTGTTTACCGGTGATATGTAAAATAATGGCCCCCTTTCATTCCCTCGCTTAATTATGCCAATCACAGTACGGGAATAGTGCAAGAAATAAACGCATGCCATGCGGCTAAATAAATAGGGTGAACATTAACATTAATTTATGAGCGTGTGCTCTTAAACGATTATTACCCTTTCCGAAATGATTCTGTGGGGTGTTTTTGAAACTTTCGCAGGTAACTGATTTGGCTGTTAGAAAATTATGTTCGCTGTCCTTACACCCAGAACAAGAAAATTCTAGAAATAAAAAGACCTGCTTTTTTTTTTCTTTTTGCAGATGGTGTCTAATTGCTGTTTCAAAACGCATATGCAAAGAGACATATCATTAATCATTTAATCCTGTCCTTCGCAGGAAGTGGAACTAATGTTGCAGATAGTCTTTTCATATGAACGCTCCATAATGCTATCGCGTGCGTTTGATGTATCTCATATGTCAGACATTACGGCTGCTGCAAAGGATCAAGTGGGGCGTTATCCCTGAAGATGCTTATTAGACGACCCTTACCTTATTTCACTTATTGCTGGTTCTATTTCACAGCTTCCTCCTGGCAGCCAATAATGCACTTCATAATGGCCGAGTTCAGTAAATTACACGGGCAATCACTAACGCCATTTCACAGACCTGTTCTCCCTCCACTGTCTGCTAACAAGGCGATTACACACAAATTATGGAATCCCTATGAAATATTTAAATGCATTCTACTTTACTATGCATTAATAAGAGCAGGGGCTAGCTATAGAATCGGGCCGCCCCGTGTCCCTAATGCCCCCCTAATGAGCCGATAGCTGTGACTGCAGTTCAAACAGAAAGGTGCAGATATAAAAGGCGGAGGGGGGCCTTCGCCACGGCAGCACAGAGCAAACATTCCGCACGCCAGCTCTAATTTATGGGTCACTTTATAGGTGTATTGATTTTTGTTTTCAAAATGGAATAAATGATGTGCTCGACTGACATTCCCTAAAAAGAACTGCGGCAGGTTGGTGAGCAGGGGCCCCGGCTCGCGCCTGAAAACGAGCAAACACGCAGGCCTTGTTCCCAAATAATTAGGCGCACACTTCAGGGAGGTGAGGCGGGGGGCTGAGAAGATCCACGCGTGAGCACATATTTCACGTTCTCATTGAACTCCCCTGGCAAAATATCCAGACAGGAGCATCAGCAGATGGCACTTTTACTCCCCGTAAAGCGCTGCCATTGATATACGAGAATCAGATTACAAGCGGGCGATGCCAGGTTGTTTAACACAATGTTTTTGATTCGCTTTTCCGATTGCTATCCGAGCAGCTTGGGCTATTTTTCAGCCGGCAGTTTAAGCGCACGTTAGCTGTCACGTTGTTTCTAATGTACAATGCTGGGAGGCAGGCATGGGGCTGTGTGGCCAAATGGAGCATTATTCTGGCGCCGGATCAAAGACGAAGAAACAGGTACATAAATATAAGCAGAGCCTTCACGAACTGTGTTGCAATTTGTTCGGAGTTGCTAATAATGCTAGTAGGAGAGAAAATTGTGTGCAGTTCAGTGCACAATATCATTAAAGTAGCAGACTTGTTTTAAAATGGTCTCTATTCTCATGTGTTATGGATTCTTGATACGTCCATTTATCAGTCAGTCCACGAACCCGCACATTCATCTGTCCACCCATCCATGGGTTTATCCATCACTTCATCTCTGTACATTGTTCCCTTCATCCATCCACTCAGCCTCGTACTCAGCCCTGTCTCCGTAGTGTGTTTTTATGCTGTGAAATATTTAGTTAGTACTTATTTCGATTTCAAAGCAGAGTTGCAATAACTTATATTCCCTGTGTTTGATGCGCACTAGCACTATTTAACTGTTGCAGCCGAACTTACTCCCTCCTTTCTTTCATTTTCCCATGATGCCTGCATGTACACATATTCCTCTTTCCCTGCTGCACCACTCCTATTTGTAAACTTTTTGTACCTGATCGTCCTCACTGTACTTTTTCCGAGCCCACCTCTGGCCCCATTCTCCCACTTTTCAATATTTAATAAACACAATGGTTAAAATAAAATGAAAACCCAATCTGCACCTGCCCTAATGGCTTGGAAGCACAGCAGCACTGAGCAGTTATCACAATTTAGCAGTTTTACGCCTGTAGGCCAGGGTGTTTGTGGACACAGATTGTCTGCAGCTTAGGGAAGAAGCCCTTGAGTCAGAAGAGGCCGGGTTAAGGAGCTTAGGAGGGGCATGATGGTGTACAGATGACTTGAGAGAAGAGGCTGGTGAGGTGTACTCGGTGTCACCCGTGGGGCAAGGAACAGGCTGATGAAGGTCATAGGTGGGATGAAAACGTGGTTGGAGATCTCTAAATGGTGCGTGGACTAAAGATCATAACTATGGAGTAGCCTATATGAGTAAAGGCATGACTTGAAAAATATAGATTCAAATCCTATATTTCCCAAAGAGTGCCATCCGATCAGTATGTTGTTGTCTCTCTGTGAGTGATCTACTTTTGCATCTAACAATACTATTCACCTGAAACCAGACCTTATTGGTTTTGACAGTGATTGCTGGAAGAATCAGACAAATGTGTAGGAACAATTATTTTGAATAATATTAATTAAAAATGTTTTAATTTTGAAATATGGCACTGTGGATAATACATTACTAAGGCCTGTAGAAAAGAGAATGCTATTCCTATTCCTTCACTCCTATTCCTCCCTTCACACCACTTTCTTCTGCAGTCTCTGCTGGACATGCCTTTTATCGCCCGTGATTTGAAATCCTCCTTTTTCATATCTCAAACTTTCCTCTACAGCAACCTCTCTTCACTCTCTTCTGCAAGTACACCGTGGCACCACATTCACTTCAATATCCCCACACCTACACAGCTCACTCACTCACATTATTTGCTCTGCATTTTGCTTCACTTTCTCTCCCAAACGTTTGATGACCGCTCAGTACCTCCTTCAAAGACTTTTGTATCACATCACAATTAAAACTGGCACACAGGGCCACCGGTCTAAGAGATCTGAGAAAGGCCAAGCATTGGCTCAGCAGTTCTCCTGGACGGCTTTATACCCACAGACAGGCACTGTGAGATGCAGGCACTTCCTTCAGTCTCCGCTTCAGAACCTTCAATCGTGCTCGTGTTTATAAGGTTGTGTTCACCCACGAGCTGAACTCACACAGGCACATAGAAGCAACTAATTTCACAGTATGAACGATGCTGTACGAAAATAAAAACCTACAGCAAACGCCCACACTCTTAAAGGATGCAAGCTCAAGTAAAACATGTGAGATGTAAACAAGTACTGAGTAGCTGCCCTGGATTACCTGGTGGTTTTACAGTAATTGTTTAGAAATCGATCAGTAATTTTTGCCTGTAAAGTTAGGGACATGGATATGGGGTTCATGATGGAGCAGTTTTTAATTGGTGGTGGGCCTACGACGCAGAGTGACCTAGTCCACATAAGGGTCGGGGCTGGCACACAAAACTAAGGGGGCGTGAATCAATATAAATTATTTTAATTGCACTAAAAAAGTGTACTTTGTAGTGCTTAAGGTGATAATTAAGCAGAGAGTTTTTCTCAGCAAGATATTTTTCAAGCGAGTTGTCCTTTGGGCTATATAAACAGCATTTGGACTGTCTGTCAGGCTGAAAATCATAGCCACTCTCCGACAGTCCTACCCCTTATTGGTTTTACTCACCTTATTACTCCTCCAAATTCGATGCTAGGGAAACCACCTCGCAATTTATAAAGCCACTGTACAAAATTCTGATGCAGAGAATGGAAGAGAGCAGCATTACCCATGGATACATGTAAAAATTTTTACAAAATGTATGAGTATGTATTGTTTGCTTAGTTTTCTATTCTGATTTAATTTTGGGCCATTTTTAACATTATGAAACCAAAATATAAAACTACAACACAGAGTTTCTTAAAATAGGTTCAAATTGTATTTTTTGTCACTCTACCCAAACTTCCATACATAATAAAGCCCGAGGTTGAGTAACACACAAGGACAAACAGCCATTTATTGACTTTTAATTTGAAATGCGCTCGCCGTTTCCACGCGACCCAGGGCAAGAGTGTATATTTGGGCACCGTGAGACCACATACCAAACGCACAAGTAAACAATAGACCTCAATTTGAAAACGTACAAGAAGAACAACTTCAATGGGATTGTACTTTGGTGCCCAAACACAGGTACGGTACTCTTTTGCCCCAATTAAAACAACAACTTTCTCGATTTAAAGCTTTAAAATGGTACAGAATGAACGCAGCAGAATTCAAAACGACCTCCATCATAAAGTGCGATTTGTTCCCACTCTACTCTCAACTGTCTCCCAAACACGATCTTTTGGAATGTAGTTTGTATAAAATACTTTTTGTACATCTTGATTGAACTCAGGATGCAGTTAATATGTTTACAAAAAATCGTTATGAAGATCTACTGTCGTTCCTTTAAAAGTTTTCTTGATTTTTCCTGCGTGATTATTTTCTTACACACCACTCATCTGTGGTCTCTGTACAGGAAAAACTTAACTCATTTTGTAGAAAGATTATGTTTTGCTTGCTGGCCTCTGCTGCATTCCGGCAAAAGAACACTTAGTTATCTGATGGCTACATTGGTATTTTGCAGGTCCTTTCATCTCAGCTCTAAAAGTCATATCCATTTACATCCAAAACTTACTCCATAGCAAT
Organism: Pleurodeles waltl; assembly: GCF_031143425.1. Lineage (NCBI taxonomy): Eukaryota > Metazoa > Chordata > Amphibia > Caudata > Salamandridae > Pleurodeles > Pleurodeles waltl. The sequence goes on from NC_090442.1 coordinate 561,838,070, forward strand.
GGTATGGTCATTAATTTTGCAGGCAAAGTTCAGTAATGTTTGAAAGTGTTTTTGTCATGTGACTACCTTGACTTTTATAAGACAGTGACGACAAGATACTATTACAAATAGCTTTTAGCATGTAATTGTAGTGACCTGCAAAATGGTTACTGTCCATCAACACCCCTTGCCCGGTCGCGTTTCAAAAATTTGTAAACATTTTAAGGTCTCCTAAATCCATCCTCCTTCTTATGTGTTTATTTTTTAATTTTATGTTAAAACGTAGCTGCTTTGGTGTGGAGAATATTAACACTTCTTTTTTGTACTATGTTTCTCTGAGTAACATTTTCTGCCTTTCATTTGCTGTGAGGTTTATTAGTTGGGGTGGTTTTTTGGGGTGGGTTGGTGTCCATCACAATAAATATAGTCATTATTTTGCTAAGTCTAGACAAAGGTTTCAGTCATTTAAATAAAAGCAGATGTGGCACAGAACAGACAGGCTTAATTTAGAGAAAAGGTGTAAAGCATTAAGAAGTGCCAAAACAGTTAAAAAGTCAAAAACACAAAACACAATAAAAATCCCACCCCAATTATAAAAAGACAAACATGCAATAAGCAAAATGGCCCAAAATAGCAAAAATCAAAAAAGGGGACGTATGCAGAGATATGATTTTTTTAAATATTTCAGTGAAAGTATTTTCAAAAGCACAAAGCATCAATAGTAGTTAATTGTTCCAGTAGATTGGGACCTAGGCTTGAATTCAGGCAGATTGCAATGGATCACGGGTCGGACACACCATGTAGATTTTCCCCACTAGGGTCTGGAAGTAGGAAAAGTTGAAAACATTTCTAAATCCCATTCTGAAAAAGGGACTTTGATGTTTTTTTTTTTTTAGAGGAAACACGTTTCACTACGTCAAGGTCGGTCCTCTTGAAGCTTTGGAGCTCTGAATCAAAGCTATTAAAAAAAGTTCACATATTTCTTTTGGTGCCCACACAGTACATGAGCAGTGAAAGACTCTCAGGGTGTAAAACAGATGGCCACAGCAAAGTTGAATCCAGGTCCAGTTGCCACTGGTCAGCTGGCCTTCTTCAGAGGAATGATCTCTTCAGCTTTTTTATATTCCTGGAGCCACCTAGAAGATCAACCTTATGATTCTTGGAGATCTTTCTGTCCTTTGATCTCAAGTGGTCTTTGTTATAGGTCACAGATGCAAAGTGCATCAGGTTCAGTTCACCTGTTATCCTTTTACAATTTTAGTAGCATTCTGAGAGAGACTTGGTAAGGGTCTAGCTTTTTAGGTTCCCACCAACATGTGGGAAAGTGACACCCTAAGACACTCCTAATTCCTCTCTGATGAACACAGTAAAGGTTCTCAGGCCCCAACCGACCTACATTTTCAGTAGCTTATGTCTTCCTCACTACAAACAGACCAAAAATGCCAAGTGCGAGGTGTACTATGGTAATCCTAGTGTCCTCCAACATCAACACTAAAATCCAGTTTGAAGCAGGCACTATACTCACAATAACACAACAGACAGAATTCTGGTAGGACAAAAGGTGGGTCCTTCAGCAACCAGACAGGTGATACACAAGAACTGTCCTAGCATCCTGTTTACTTCATTTGAAGGGCTCAATTTTTTACACATGCTTCCCAAAAGACCTGTCATGTAGGACTTGACACTGTGGTGTCAACAGGAAAACCACAGACCCACCCTGCATATTCTATTGAGCTTAGAAAAGCCTTCTCTGTCCATTCAGATCAGTTTGTTATGTGCTCATGAGAGGAATTTCACACCCCATTTGCACTTCAAGGCTGTGCACTACCAGGAGCAGCTGGAGAGCTAATGAAAATTAGCCCCCTGAAAGCTTTGGTAGGTAAAGAGTAACTTTCTAAATGTTACTTTCCCTTAATATTTATTAAAAATCCAACTTCACAATTGAATTGGAGTTTTAGCAACTAATAACAATATTGGTTTAATTAGTTTTCTAGATGTAGCAGAGTTAGTATTTCAATCTGCACACAGTTTTCAACATAGGACAGCTAGGTTCGCCACAGTCCAACTAGCTTTTTATGCCATGTAACTGTAAGGACATGTTAATGGTATTTTTTTTATGCCATGTACCCTACTATGGGACTAAAAGGCCTATAGAAGGATGACCTACTAATATTTAACAAGGAGGTTTTTAACTGTAAAAACAGGTTGTTTTATCAGATTACACCATAGGTGTGAACTCCTGCAGTCAGGCTTCAATGGTAGGCCTGAAACCATGTTTTCCTAGTGGATGGCACATTAAGTGTTGCAGTCCACAAGTGACATTTAAATTTCCATGCCAGTACTGCAGCTTCTACATCATATACTATGGCCTTACAGGGAAGTAAAATACACCAATTAGAGTTAAGCCAGAAAATATGATAATGTCTCAACTTATTAGCACTTTATTCAAAAACATCAAGAGCAAAAGTGGTGTATTTTTAAAATGATCCCTTCACAAACAAACTATCAATTGGTCTACAGTAAAATTAAATAAACTAACAGGGGCGTCTGTTATCCAAGATGCAGAATGGTTTAAACTCCCTTCATTTGAGTTGGACTACCTCACCAACATTGGTACTGCTAAATGTTTATAAAATAATGATGGATTTTTTTCTGCCTGCATATACATCACATTGAAAATTCCAACTGAGCAAAAGCTGCTTGGAATAAGGTTTGTGTTCAGCTGATCTGAATTTCTTGTCCCTTGGAGAGTGGCATGCCAAATGACTTGTAGTATGGATAGCCCACATAGTGTCAAAAAAGGTGTAATTTGGATATAGTGTATGTGAACTCATCTTACTGCAGACTTGGTTAATTCTACTTGGCAGTTTAAAATGACTCTTGAGAGAGAAGTAGAAGGGGACTTCTGAGCTTCATGGCTAGGAGAATGCATTTGTTACCTTAAAGTCTTCTCAGCAGCACTGATCACAAGACAGGTTATGGAAAAGCAAATAGTTTCTGTCCAGTGAAGAGGAGTTCAAAATCCCTTTTCATGAAGATGAACTCCCAATTCTCCTGCAGGAATGGACACTATCACTTATGTGTAGGCCTCCTTTCAGAGAATGATTCCTGTGCGGGCAGAGCACCTGCCCTTCCCTACTTATAGAAGTGTAAAGTATATACATTCTTCTTACTTCAGCAATTGCCAATTGTCAGTACTAGCCCTAAACTGCATACAACAGTATGTGGGTCGTTGAGGAACTCCTTCGATTAAAAGATCTCTAACACAATGGACACCATCACAAGGGGGCAGACCAGTAGCTAAAGGTGACCAATGAACCCACAGAGATATAGGGTCACACCAAGAGAAAACAACATTGCAAATCACTTGTCTCTAAAAAAAGTCCTCCACCGGAGAAACCTATTTCAAGTGAAGTGCCTCAGATATTAGCGAAGCACAAATATGAAATACCAGATACTTAGCCACATGGTAACTAATAAAGTGAAATGTGGCACATGAACATTATTACAGGCTATTTATTAAAAACCAACTGGGGCACACAGTGGGTGTGAGGCTCGTCAAGTGGGACGAGTGTGCAGCATCTTTGATTCACAAAAAGCTGTTTGGAACATTTGATTAGTTATATCTATAAGTTGGCTCTAGAGTCACAAAACAGGGATACGGAAAAATGGATCTGAAAATACCTTCATAACCAAATGACAATAGTCTTTTTTAATGTGAATTGGTGATGTTAGGGGGACTTGGTGATATTGTGGAATGTTAAAGTAGGGATTATCTGAATCTTTCTAAAAAATCAGGTTGTAACAGAAACAAGTGTTCAGTTATTTCTAGAACACACTTTATTAAAACTGGAGTTTGAGACCTTGAAGAATTTGTCACCCTGTGACTATTGCAACTGAGGGGGATGAACCTTCAGTGGAAAATTTGAAAAAGCAATATATTTTAGTCCTGGGCCCCTTGATAAACCTCCATTAAAAATTGTTGTCCAGAGATTTCCCTTTTTGATTTGTGTTTTTATATAATTAGAGAAGTAAGTTAGTGTGAGTGGACATTGACAATCCAGGCATTTATTTTCTGGATATGATTAAAAATAGAATATATATTTCAGTGATGATGTAATATTTCAGGGAGCATTCTATATACTTCAATTTGGTGTCAAAATATATGTTTTGTGGGTCAAGCAGTCTTACAGAGACAGAGAATAACTCCTCAGGGCAACCCTTCTGCCATTTTACAAAATGGCGTCTCTATAATGATGTGTTTTAGCCATTATATTGGTAACTTATTTTAATACTGTTTTTGTTTCAGGTTTTTCATAAAAAGACCGAAGCAGGTGGTAGCGGATGATCTTTACCTCCTCACAGTGTTGTCAACTACAAAATATGAGGGCTCCTCTAGCAAAGAAAAATGTGTCATATGTCAAACTAATCCAAAAGAAAAGCTAACATCAACGGCGGCTGGACAGACAAGATTTCGAGATACTGCAGAAATATGGCAAGACGAAGTTCACAAAAGATTGAAACTGATGGGTGAAGAGGATCAAATATTTTATCATTGTAAGAATAAATACTACAAGTCGTATATAATGGAAAAAAGCCTGGAAAAAAATAATAATAAAAAAACTGCAGAAGCCAGTGATTCACAACAAGAATCTAAGTCTTCTGAGAAAGTGATAACAACCAAACCCAATGTCCATCCTCTTGGAAGATCGATGACTACCCCTGGCCTACCTCCAACAACTGATCAGAAAGCAAGGGATCGTCAAATGTGTTATCTATGGTTTAACCAGAACATGGGCCAAAGGGACTCATGAAAGAACAAAGTACAGAGTATGTAACGTCACAAGGGGAAAACATGTTGTTATCTGCAGCTAGTTGAAGTTTTCGGATGAGTAGCTGATTTAAACAGTGAGTTGAACATATCCGCTGCGTATTTGTATGCCCACCCAAACTGCATGCGTGCTTACATTAAAAAATAGGAATGTACAATGAGCTCCTAGAAGCATCGCAACTGCCAGCCTTCGGTTAAGTTGCACTCTTTGAAAAAGCATATGAAGGGGCATATTTATAGGCCCCTAGCTCCACCTTGCGCCACATTAATGTAATTTATTTTGACATTAATGTGGCCCAATGAGGCCAAAATCCCATTGCCGTATTTACAGAGTGGTGCAATGCATGCATTGTGCCACTCTGTAACCCTTTGAGCTACATTATGCCTGCACCAGGCATAACGTATGTAAAGGGGGTGTTCTCCCGTTAGGGGAGCCGATAAAATGGTGCAAGGAAATCTATGGATTTCTTTGCGCTATTCATTACGGCACTTTTAACACCTGCTCAAGAGCAGGTGTTAAAAAGGGGTTTCCATGCTTTAGAATGGGCCCCTATGTACTCTGCAGGACTAACACCAATATTGTGATGCTACTCCTGCAGATTACATCAATAGTATCATAAAAATTGACACTATTGCCCCCACCCTGTGCCATGGTGCACCATATTTTAAATATGGCACACACATGGTGGCGGTATGGGGGTGCTAAGGGGCACAGGGAAAGTGGCGCTGCACTCGATGCAGCACTGCTTTCCATAAATCTGCCCCCAAGATTTAAAGCCATGCTTGATTGGCTATGGGTTTTCACTCAGTGAGATCAGACACATTGGCGGTCATTCTGACCTTGGCGGACGGCGGAGGCCGTCCGCCAAGGTACCGCCGTCAGAACACCGCAGCGGTGATTCTGACATTTGCCCTGGGCTGGCGGGCGGCCGCCAAAAGGCCGCCCGCCAGCCCAGGGCAAATCAACCTTCCCACTAGGATGCCGGCTCAGAATTGAGCCGGCGGAGTGGGAAGGTGCGACGGGTGCAGTTGCACCCGTCGCGTATTTCAGTGTCTGCTGGGCAGACACTGAAATACTTTTTGGGGCCCTCTTACGGGGGCCCCTGCCGTTGGCATGGGCACAGCAGGGGCCCCCAGGGGCCACGCGGCACCCCCTACCGCCATCCTGTTCATGGCGGGAGAGCCGCCATGAACAGGATGGCGGTAGGGGGTGTCTGAATCCCCATGGCGGCGGAGCGCGCTCCGCCGCCATGGAGGATTCAGACGGGCAGCGGAAAGTCGGGGGTAGCCCGCCGGCTTTCCGCTTCTGGCCGCGGCTGTACCGCCGCGGTCAGAATGCCCGGCGGAGCACCGCCAGCCTGTTGGCGGTGCTACCGCCGACCTCCGCCCTGGCGGTAATTACCGCCAGGGTGAGAATGAGGCCCATAATGATCAAACTGTACTGATGCATAATAATTAAATTAAGATTTTTTTGGTGAGAATGTACAATGGAAAAACTCGTTTTTGTCAGTCCAACAAAAAGAATGAGCCACTTAAGGTGTTCTCAGCTGATCTGACTTGCAAAGTTCTTGCTGCCAAAATAAGATCACAGGATGCAGTAAAATCATCAGGAACCATTTCAAGAAACATCCTGAAAGACTTAGATTTTGGACTCAATGGCAAATTTTGTGATGCCCCAGAGCTCCGCAAATCATGGGAGTCAACAAGAATGCCTGATGCTGTTTTAACATTTTTACATCATTGTTTAACATCTGCAAAGTGAAACTGCTACAAACTAAAGTTCTCAAGTGCAGAACAGAGCATTGATGATGGCTGTGAAGATATAAGCGAAGAGGTAGAAGACATTTCCATGAACCGACAGGCTTATGCTGCGCAAATGTACTGTCTTTTCCAAATCATGTTTTATGAATTACATCACAGCAATCTATGACAAGTGCAAACGTGGAGTGATAATCACTTCAATGAATAGGATTTGTATATCAAGTAATAATGACATAGTATGAACCAGGAACTTGTTAGCAGCTCATGCTGTAAAATCTTGTGAATCCGACAGCCTACCACTTCCAAGTCCACTTTACCAGGAAAGAATTTACAATTGCTGCTCTTGGTAATTTTGATTTTGAAGACAGCGCTTCTTTGTCCGGAAAATCCAGCACGCATGATACTGTCATGGTGCTTTTTCAAGACTGTACCAATGAAGTAGCTGCTGGAACACAAGCTGTGTCAGCTGTAGGAATAAACAAAGCTGAAAACCTATAACCTAACTGCCTTGCCAATGTAAGCAAAATCACTACAAGCCATCAAAACGTCCCAGTCTATCAGAAAGTTTCAAAGTGACTGATGACATGGATCTTCTACCTGATGCTGCGGTCCACAAAGCTGATTTAACTGTATTTATCATATCACCCATTTGGTGCGGAACTGAAGGATGAAGAAAAGCCAGTTCTGGGGCTGGAATTTATGCTCTGATCTCCCAGAATACTATCCCACTGAAGAAGGTTGGGTTTTTACCAGTAATACCATCTCTAGTCACAAACTAGGCAAAACATTATACACAGCTCTAAAATATTTCTAAAATGTTCATGCTCAGATTGAAGACCAGCCTATCCTGCCAATTCTCTGCGATTAAGGTGTTTTCCGTATTGTAGCTGACATTTTTATGAGCAATCCTGTAGAATGTGATGATTATTGTGCAATAATGGGAGTTTTCTACATGACAAAAGATGCGATGCAGTGTGCAGGAATTTCTCTTAGTGGATGTGGCATTGACAATGCACTTATTGAGGCTAAAATCTTTGGAAGCAAAACTGTCCAGTCAGTATTGAGCGGAACTCATTATGTTAATTCTTTACAAGGTATGCTCATTATATCTGAGGTTATAGAAACATTGTATTGGAATGCTTGCTGATAGAAGAATAGCAAAGTAGGCTTTGCATATCTTATCTCAGAAGTGAACAAGGCACAGGGTGCACTTCATTCAAAAGACATAATGCAAAGCCAGGCAATGTTCAACAGACTCAGTTCAAAATCAGAAAACCTGAAAAACAAGTTTGTAGAGTTTGTGAAAGAATATGAAGAAAAATCAGAACTTTGAAAGTACTGAGGAAGTGTCTTATGCATGCTAGCTCTAGTGAAAACCTGGTACATGCTGATTGGGAAGGTGGTTGGGAGCTGCACATGAAGACTGTGGAGTCACTGATTACTGTGGTTTACGAATTTGATTGCATAAACTACCTGAGATTTGGGTTCTGGTATTTGAAAACAGTGAAGAAGCTAGAGGTGAAAAAGTATACCTCTACAGGAAATTCATCCAAAGACATTCTATGGTGAAAAACAGAGGGATAAGGTTCAATGCTGTGGCTCCAGATATGAAACTGGAACAGACAACCCAGAGGTCACAGAAAAGCTCCAAGGGAATTGTTGATCACACATTTAAAAGTGAATATGTTGCTCAATGACAGCTAGTTTACCACAAAGTCCTTTATATTTGAAATGTTTTCAGAGAGAAGACAAATTCAAAATTAATAAACCATCAAGAAACTGTTCCTCATCACAATCTTGTGGAAAAGGGAGGGGAACATTTTAATAAACATGTTGACAGCCTTCTGCATGTCACACAGCAGCAAGGAAACCCTTTGAAATGAATGAGCCTGTATGACTACACAACTTCGTGACCAAACAATATAAAGATACATTTACTAGATGTCCAGAAACAAGGATCAAAACTACACACAGAACTGAAGCTGGAGAGATTTGTATTGAATGAGAAAAAGCTGTTTGACATAATCACTAAAGCTAAACTTCCACACTTTAATTGCCATAGTATGAGTTTCATCCACTGCAAAACAGGTTACTAAAAACAACTTTTGCAAGCACATAGAGAGATGAATGTAGAAAGAGAAAGGGGTGAATTTAACAGGGACATTCTGTTGCATGATCTTTTTCCAACACACTCATTATTGTATTGTATTGTATTGTATTGTATTGAGTATTTATAAAGCACCTTCCGGCCCAAAGGGCATCGAATCGCTAACTGGGTGAGGCGGAGGAACTAAGCCGGAGAACTCCCAAACTTATTGGGGAAACAGCCAGGTTTTGACCAGTTTCCTAAATGTTAAATAATTATGTTCTTGCCTTATGTTCAGTGGTAGGGAGTTCCAGATTTTAGCAGCTGCAATAGTAAATGCTCTGTCTCCCCATTTTACTTTCTTAGTGCGGGCTGTTTGAATTTGATAGGCACTAGCAGAGCGCAACAGCCGATTAGGTCTATGCCATTGCAACTTAGTGGTAAGTATTGCAGGCCCAATCCCATGGACAGCCTTGTGAGTGATGCAAAGAGCCTTAAAAGAAAGCCGATGAATAACCGGAAGCCAGTGTAGGTCTTTAAGGCACCTCTTAACAGAGGCCCCACGAGGCAATTTTAATAACAGCCTGGCAGCAGTGTTCTGCATCAACTGGAGTCTGTTCAGAGAATCTTTGTCCAAATTGAGTAAGAGCGCATTTCCATAATCCAATCTGGAAATGACTACGGCCAAAATGACGGTAGCTCTGCAGGTCTGTGGAATAAAAGGAAGTATTTTTTTTAATTTCGTCATAGTCCACAGACAGGACTTGATTGTCAGATTGACCTGAGGTTTGAATGACAATTGCTCATCAAATACTACTCCCAAATTTCTTGAGGTAGACCGTGGAACAGGAAGCGTCCCACACTCTTCAGGCCACCAGCTAGAGGACCAATGAACCCTTTCAATTCCAAAGCACAGAATCTCAGTTTTTTAACAGTTGAGTTTCAACCAGTTGGACTTCATCCAGTGATTGACTGCTGTCATACAGGCGTTGAAACGAATAGCCACTTCTTCAAGATCTTTATCAATAGGGATAATGATTTGAGTGTCATCAGCATATGAAGTGGGAAAAAAGCCAAAAGAACGAACCAGCTCTGCCAGTGGTGCCACGTACACATTAAATAGCGTCGGGCTTAAAGAGGAGCCCTGAGGGACCCCACACGGCAAAAGGTAGGAAAAAGATCTGAAATCACCACTGCTAACTGTGGCCCACCTGTCAGATAAAAAAGATTCGATCAATTTGAGAGCCTGGTCTCTAATGCCAGCCTGATATAGGCGGTCTAGCAGAATATGGGGAGCAATGGTGTCAAAAGCTGCCGACAAGTCCAATAACACCAAAAAGACCCCCTGCCCCTTATCCACCAATCTACGTATGGCGTCTGATGAAGCAATGAGAGCTGATTCCGTACTGTGGGATTTCCGAAAACCATGTTGCGAGCTGTCCAAGCCTTTGGAGGCAGACAGGAAATCAACCACTTCCTTATTATTTGATGGAGTTATTGCAACCAAACCAGTAAAGAACAAACGTGTACAAGAGCTAAAAAAACAACAACTTTTACCTGAAGAATTTCAATTCGAAAAGGAGTTCTCATTGAACTGTGGACTAGATGTCACCATTGTGAATGGTCAAGATTTCATCCATGCAAAACTTCAGAGAGGTCATTTAGACTGTTCTACAGATATGAGAGTCGGCACCTTGCAAGAACTGCACGTTGTCTGTGACAGTTGTCTTGAACTATTTGTCAAAGAATGTGAGAGAGTCAGAAGAATGTCTACAAGTTGAACAATTGACCTTTCCTGCATCAAACATTCAAAACCTATACCTGTGTAAGATGAACCTGGAGATGAAAACTCGCCAAAACATTGCTGATGTTTCAGTTAACACTGAATTTCCAATTATGGTGAGTGGAATGATAGTCAATGAGGATTTGGTGCCTGTGGAGATATATTCAAAAGGTACTGGCCATATTGTTCAAGAAAGTAACAGCAAATTGGAGGAAGCTGACCTTCGTGTTGTACCACATGAAGAGTGGGCTATTTGAAAAGGTTCCAATCGAGTCTTTGTACTATCAAATGACACAGATGTTATTATTGTGCTACTTAGATCTGCTGCAATACTCATAAGTCAAGAAGTGTCAGACTTATGAATACGTTATGGAACAGGCAAGAAAAGACACTTAGGCCCTCATTATGAGTGTAGCGGTCTTAAGACTGCCATAATCGTTGTGGCGGTCAGACCGCCGCCAAAGTGGCAGTCCAACCTCCAGATTACGACCGTAGCAAAAGCTCCATGGTCAGACCACCGGCACCGCCATTTTAGGTCAGCCGACGGCCTGGTGGTGCTAGTGGTCTTAATCCGCTAGCAGCGCTGCCCTGGGGATTACGACTCCCGTGTCCGCCAGCTGGCCCAGCAGGAAACTCGTAATAGGGCCAGCTAGCGGAAAACCGGAGTGGCAGTATTCCGGCCCAGCACTCATAATGAGGCCCGGCATCCCGCTTCATATTCTGTACAAGAAACCTGACCCAGAGATGTCCGTATTCTTCTCAAGGCACATATTCTTATGGGTAATGACACTATGAGCGAAATTGTAACAAAACTTGGAGTTTTAACTGCTGAACCTGTAAAGTTTCTAAAAGAATTTGCTGAGACAGAAGACGAATGTGACTTTAAAGGTGTAGAAAAATACATTGTGTGTGTGTTTAAAACGAGTTCTGACTGTCACACATTTGACAATCTATGGTACTGTGATTTCAAAAGATCAGTCCCACTAGGTGACCTTTCAATGATGTCATATTCTGTGTGTGGACACCTTAAAAGAGTGTTCTACTTGATTAGAAGATGTGTAAATGTTTTGGATAATGCATATGTGGAGAAAGATCCATATGAATTTGGTTTGGAAGATGTTGATAGGGTGCTGAAACCTATGAAACTTCTAAAGCCTCTACTCACAGAACTTACACATACATTTACTTGCATAACCTGTGCTACAAAAAGATGTCCCTGTTGAGATGCTCTTCTCAAATATTCAACATTCTGCAAATGCACCACAAGCAATTGCCGAAAGAAAGAAATAAAGTGAACCATGAACATTTGTCTAAAACAGGAGTGATAAACATTATTGTTGTTCACATTTAGATCATAACTATTGCTTGGTGTATACAGAAAAGGATTAAAAAACATTATTTGTTTTATTTCTATAGATGTTTCTTCTTCCTGTATTATAGCCGCCATTTTGGAAAATGACTGAGGGGTTGCTCTAAGGAGTTATTTTCTGTCTCTTTAAGACTACCTGACCCCCATACTTATGTTTTGACAACAAAATTAAATATATAGGTCTCATTGATGCTGAAATATTACATAATCACTGAAACAAATCTGGCATTTTAAAAAATGTCATCCAGAAAAATTTGGTCAGAATCAGCAATGTCTATTAAAGCTAAATGACTCCTCAAAAACACAAATCAAAAATGAAAATCTCTGGAGAACAATTTTTTTACAGAGGTATATAAGAGGGCCAGGATTAATTTGGTATAATGTCTTGAAGTTTGTTTATGGGGGCTTCAGTTATTAAGGTTGAGTTTGTATTTGATATATTTTACACATCTCCATGTATGGGTTTGTGCATTGGTGACAAGGGTAATATATTTTTATTTTGACTGGGAATTTGTGAACACATCTCAGGATAAAGCAAGCTGTGAAAGTCAATCTTACATAATGGCTTCCATTTTTTTTTTTTTAACAGGAGGTCAGTTTCACTAGTAGTGCAACCAGTTGTATGGTTCTCCCATGACTGCATGAACAATTGTAGCCCACAGTTATGCTGACAGTATTTCTCAATGTTTTTATTAATTTGGTGAAGTACGACCTAACTAATATTAACAGGTGGGGATTACGTCTGAGCCATTTTAATCATATAGGGTTTTTGTCTTGTTCACTGTGAAGATTATGTGTTCTTGAATGGTAAACAAATCACAAATGAGAGCAGCCACGTGGGAGTGACCAGAAGCAGTCTTATGCATATATTTATGGGTTTCAGATCAGAAAATAGAAATGATCCTCTAAGGTGAGGTGACGTTTTCTACTGATCAAGTGATGTGTCCTGGTGGGTTGGGATTGCAGAGGATGATATTATAGATGTTTAGTCTAAACAATACAGAAATGACAATGGTCATTGTGTCTGTGTTTGGCACATGATTCCCTGTAGCTTTCTCATTCTATGACCAGCAGTGTCCATTTCACTATTCAAACACCCATTCAAAATAAAATCATGAGATTTTTCAGTAAAGGTGTTTCAATAAAATATGCAGAGGATTGCTAAATCTTTACTCACATCAGCTCACCCACTGTAAGATACAAATGTACGAAGAAGTGTTTAGACACCACAGTAATTTAGATGCCGTTGTCATTCTCAGTCATGCAGTGGTTACTATTATATTTCTGCAATTCCATGTGACTGGTTTCTGAAAATTACTAGTTATTATCAAGGTACTAAGCGTGTCCTTAGTCGTTTAGGTTTTCACCAGACCTGAACTACTAAATTATAAACCAAACACCATCTTCTTTAAGAAGCTGCGTTGGTTGACTAGTTATAAATTATCAGGAGGAAACAGAAAAAGTTGCAGAGATTACAGAACTGACTTTCTCCATGTTCCATTCAAGTTCTCTCTTTGGTCAGGTTAAAGAATGAAATAGTACTTTTAAAGCCTAGTTCTAACGAAGTGGTTGTCCTTAAAGAATAGCCAACATTTTAAGCAACATGAATTAAGAAAAGGTGATGACCCTCCACCTACTGTCTACACTTTAATAGACTGCTTGCATAAATTGGACTAAACAAGTTCCACATTCGTTCTTGTGTAGGAGGGAACTTAGAAAAATCAGCACTTTTGATTAAGTCTAGTAAATCACTATCAGTGGGAAATGGGACATTAGAAAGCAGCCAGCTTTGTAGGTACGCTACTGTGCAGAGACAAGTTTCCATTGTACAACACGTCAATGAAAGTTTATAAACCTAGTAGCCATTTGACAACAATGGAAACATATTTGTTCATGTTTTTAAGCCAGGTGCAAAATACACAAAGCCTGTTGCCTAAAGCCTGTTACAGAAAGAAATGTAGCCTCAGGTTCAGGTACAACAAGTGTATCCTCTCTGGGAAGAACCAACTAACAAGGGAGAGAACATTAATTTGTTGTCCTCCTCCAATTACAAATATACTATATGTGTGGCTGGGATGACTGGCACGTGCAATATGACACAGAAGTCAATTCTTTGGAGATTGGGGTTTCTTATTTGCTGTAAGTGGATGAAATGTTAAGATTTTTTTTAACAAACAAACACAAGAAGAAAAACAAGAGGTAAGAATCTAAAACTTTATTTCTAGTAACCTATGGAGCAAGGAAGTAAGATGGCCGTACAGAAAGAAAGAGAATTAAAAAGGAGAGAGCTCAACTCTTAGAAGTATCTCTACTGAGATTTCAAGTAATGCAGAATTCCATGTTGAGATTTTTCACAGCTGGAATTACAAATACTGACTGGAATATCCAAATGGAATTCCTGTAATTACGAACCAGTCTCAAAAGAATGGGATATAACTGTACCGATCTGTTTCTTTCCAACCAGCATTCTGTGCAAAATTCTCAATTCCATGTGGTACACAGCAGACATTTACCACCTGCTGCGAGCAGGTGGTAACGTCTGTGGGAAGTAATCTATAGGACGGGTGGGGTAGATAGGGACATAAGGAGCCTAGGAAAAAGAAAGGCAAGATATTGCCTGACAGAGAAGAGCATCACATGCTCTCCTGCGCCTTGACTGGGGCCCAGAATCTGTTCTGCGCACAAAGCAGCCCTTTTTCAAAGTGATGTTTATGAGCCGGAATTTCTGGGTGGTAAAAAAGAGGGCCGGTGTTGCCTCACTGCTCTCTCTATGATTGCCTATCGAATAATTTCATATGGAACCGGGACCCTCGGAAGACTCCCTCTGACTGCTAATACTTCATCGTCTTTACCCACCAATTGTCTGAAACAGATCATTGTTAGAATTGTATTACTTGTACGAGGCACTTGCTACTTTTCAGCCAGTGAGTTCATTATATAAATGTCTGATAAATACAAACAGCGGTATAAAACCTGTTATCGCTCGCCGCTGTTTAGTGAAAGTTATTCTTCGCTTCACATCAAAGCTTTTCCATTAAGACAGAAGCGAAATGTTCTCTCCTAATCCCCGCCTCTGATGCTTCAGCAACGCTAGTGTTTTTTTTCCAGCAAGAACTGCTTCTAAATAAGCATTTTTCATCAGTTGAAGTTACAGTTTACCTCGCCAGCAAAGATCTTTTCAAACGTCCCTTCTTTGTACTACTGCAAATTAGACTGGCATGCATTATTGCTAATTTAACAGCATGGGCATTAAGTATGTTTACTTTGAAAATAAAAAATAAGGAGTGCTTTATTCAGTTGAATTAAATAAGGGCATATGTATTTGCTGGATTTGTCGGAATTCATGTTTCCATTTTCTTCATTTGTTTCTGCCTTGCTAAAATTAGTTTTAGAAATAATGAGGATTTTGTGTTATTGCTGACACTGAGTGTACAAGATCTAAAATCCATGAGGTGAAGTGTGCTTTTTCAAGTTTGGAATGTAGGCCTTAGTTGTCATGCTTCAATCTAGGGGCTAAAAAAACGAAGGGACAGATTTATAAAAAAAAAGTAGTGCTGCGCACTGCTGAGCCAAAATCAGCAGTGCTGCGCAGTTTTGAAATGCTGGGATGCGCTGTATTTACAAGACTACAGTGCACCCCTACGTTTCCCCCTGCACCAGCACCAAATAAAGCAGCCTGAGCCAATGCAGGCCTCCTTGCGCCATGATATTAGGGTGTCTGTTTAGAGGGGTGTGACTGTTTAGGTGCAGGAAGGTGTTCCTTCCTGCACCTAAACAATCATCCCTGGCATTTTGCTTCTTCTATGTGTGCCGCAGAATACAGAACATATGGAAAAAGAAAAATACAGGGAGGAATACAAGTATTCCTCCTTGTTGTGCCATGCTAATGCCACCTCTGGGGTGGCATTAGTTTTTGGTGCTGTCACAGATTTACGCCTTCTTTAAAATCTGGGGCAGCGTCAAAAGAAATGGGTGTTGTGGTGGAATGCCCACAGCAACATCAATTGTACTCTCCTCTGATGCAGAAAACTGTGTCGGAGGGGTCCATATTTACATGAAGGCATAAAGCGACAAAAAGTTGCATTACACCGACTTCTAAATATGGAGAAGTGGTTAGCGCACCGGAGTGTCACAAAAAGAGATTTTTTTGGTGACGCCACATCCTTATCAATCTGGCCCAAAGGGCCTCATTTACAAGATCCTTGAGCCACCGTTGAGTAATATTTTTTGGACGCAGCAGTGGAGCAAAGCAGTCCCCCACACCGCACCACATTTACAAACTGGCACAATGGGACCATTGCACCAGTTTATAAAGCCTAGCGCTACATTATACCTGAGCCAGGTATAATGTATACAAGCTAGGTGTTCCTCCGTTAGAAGCCACACAGAACTGCTGCAGTGAAATCTACAAGATTTCACTGCATCTTTCTGTGCCTTCACAGCATCACTTTTTAATGCCTGCTCACAGCAGGCATTAAACTGATGCAGGGTTTTTGTTGAATGGGGGTCTCCTAGCATTGCTGGAGTAGCATCATTTTTTTGAAGCTAGTCCAGAAATGCGTCATTTTAGCGCCACAGATGCATCAGAATTTCTGATGCATCTGTGGACACTGTGCGCCATGGAGCACTGAATAGTAAATACAGCACTACCATAGCATCATTAGTGGGGCACAGAGCAGCGCAAGAAATCTGACGCACCAATGGTGAAGTGTCAGATTCTTGTAAATAAGCCCCTCATTTTTACATTATACTAGAGACCTTTCATGAGTAAGAAAGTCTTTCTGACTTACACAAGTACTATTGTTATCCTTTTCAAATCACAAACATGAGGGGGCATAAGAGAGGCTCCCTCTCCTTATACTGTGATGTAAAGGGAGTAATCAGTAATTTGTGACGTTAGTTGTGGTTAGAAACCATTGAGCTGTTATCAACCCCCAAGTTGTTGCAGTCACTGAATAGAAAATGGAAAGTGGGATAGAAACTATTCTGGAAAGGAAATCGTGCCTGCCAGTCACAGGTTACATCTTTATCCAAAAATACCTGACTTTTCCATGACATGTCATCGCATCAAGGCTGAGAGGGCCAGGAAAAACCTTTGTTCTTTGATAATGGGACAAACGTATGCTTTGGAAGAGATTCCTGAATGCACCACCAGGTACATCAACAGATGCACTAGAGGATGCAATGAAATGTAGAGTAAAATAATTGTAATGGCTTATGCTTAGAGCTTTTTTAAACAGGGAAGATAAGATATATAATCTTGTTGATTATATATCTTACCCTCTCTTGATAAAGGACAGTTTTACGAATCTGGGAAGTGACCAACTATTACACTTCCTTGAAACTCTAAAAAAAAACTAACCTTTAAAAAAGTGTAGGGGGGCTTGAATACTGTGAAATAAAACAGAATTATCCGCTATCAGAAATCTTCACGCCATTTGAAAGGTATAAGCCTTTTTGCATTGGCAAGAATGATTATGTAACATACAGTCATATAATATACAGAAAAACAGAATGGATTATATTAAAAGTACCAAAATCTTGCAACTTTTTAAACTTCTACCCATGCATAAAGAGAAAAGAATATAGAAACATCTAATATTGTTGAAACAACATTACAAATACAAAAATGACCATGCATCTCCTGTGTTACCAATCTTCTTAAATTATATTTATACCTAGGACGAGTTGACAGAAAGAGAAAAAGACTACAATCTATTAAATGATTATCAAGAATTGCTGAAATGAGGAACTGAAAAGAACGAGGCCATAAATATTTTGCTACACTTTTCAACTTTATTCATATTTTTCCAAATGAGATAGGTATAAATTTACAACACAGCAGTTCTTTCCTCCTCTTGCATTTTGCAATCTTTTTGCTTATACATTGGCTTTGAGGTGACACTTGGCACACGTCTCCCTCACTGTGCAATGTTTCTCCTTTTCACCCTTTCTAACTCTCTCCCATCACTTTCTATTGCAAAAATTTCCTAAATTTGATGCATCTTATTTATCAATAAATTAATTTTGTCATAATGTCTTTGAACACATTTTTAAAATAAGAATTTTAAAACTTGGTAAAGACCATGAAAACAAGATATAAATGAATAAAACAAAGCTGACCAGCCCGGATATGCATGGTAAAAGCAATATAACACAGGCAGAAAGCAATTCAATATCTATCTATGGTAACTTTATCTACTTTGTCTATTGGACCTCATTGTGCAACATTTGCCCTGTTGACAAAAGAAAGAGGTGTTACTGTTGTGTTTTTTTACTTATCATTATTGTACAGCATTCTGATACCAGAAAGGGTTGTATGCGCTTGATCTGCACTCAAATTAAAAAAAAACAATATGTACAAAATGCCTTTACATTTTAAGATATGTACTTAGTGTCTCAATTTTATAATTCCAGTCCTTTAAATCTATAGATATATTTCAGCAAAGATAAACTGTGCACTTGATGCAGCAGTTTTATCCAATAGGCTCATTATACAAAGCTATTACTTTTTTTGTTTGAGAGGTTTGTACTCTCTCACAGATGATCGAAAAAATAAAAACACTTTCAGGGACATTCTATCCAGTTGAAAACTAAACGTGACTTGGCGGCATTTCCACACCTAGTACAATAGGATGTAGTTTTAACATCAATTTCATTTAACGTTTTGCACAGACTTCCTTTACAATGACAAATAATTTACTTTACTCTGCAAAAGTGGATATAAGATCATTTATGGAAGGGTAGAAAATCTTTCAAAATTGAATCTCAAAGTGTATATAAATATCTATTCATAGATTGGAAGAAAATACAAGTAGAAGTACAATTTCAAAGTTAATATCGGTCATTTGTGTGGAAACTTGGAAAAAATGGAGGAATGGCTTAAGATGAATTTTTAAAGTGTTCTCCATGTGACGTATTTTGTATTAGAGCTTGTTACTAACCTACTGGACCTTCTTTTCAGTTGCCTGCAACAACAAATGCATGTTTTCTATGCTTTTGTTGGCAACGTGGCAACACACCATCGAGATTTTCAGTAAGCTAATTAATCTCATAGTTGGTTATTGTTGATGAGGCATGAAACGGTTCTTTTAACAGGCTGTCTGTACCATGACAACATTGCAAAGCTAGGTAAGATATGTATAAACTTGTATAAACTGATATGTACACTATGCGTTTGGATTTTTCATAACTCTGACCTTCAGCAGATCACCTGGTGCTACACAATTAATGGATACTGCCTACAAATTAACTTTGTGGAGAACACAAAGGACCTAATTAGAGTTTGGTGGACAGGAACACCAATCCGTCAAACTCCTGACAGGGTGACTGCAACCATAGTTGCGACCACTCTGCCGGACCTCTTACAAGTTTCCCGAAATGCTGACGGGTGGAAATCAAGGTTTCCACCCATCAGCGTAGTGGGAAACTGGCAGCGGCAATGTGTCAGGCAATGTTCACTGTCTGCACAGCACAGCAGACAGTGAACATTGCAATGGTGCTGGGCAGGTGGACCACCATGAAAAAGCTGACTGTTATCTCCACCTGCCGTCAACCCATCGGGATCACTGATCCCAGTGGAAACAGCGGAAACCTGACAGCAGTCCTGACCGCCAGCGAGAGGATGGCGGGCTCAAGATTACCAGCCTCATAATGAGGCCAAAAATGTTTACACATTTGGGCACAAGCTAAATGCTGTTGCAGTATGGGGTGCTTATGGCTGCAGAGGCTGACCTATTGTCCTGTGCTGTATGCTGTGGTGGGCAGAAGCACAATATAATTGATGCTTCAACAGACAAATGGATGAAGAGAGCTAAATGAATCCCCTATATATGTATTAATATGTATGCATTTTTAGGTATGGCATTACCCAAGATGAATTAATTATATACACATTTCTTGCCAGTGCTTGCTAAGGGTGGTTTTGGCAAAACGTACCATCTTGGCTAATTCCAGACCTGAGGGGTCATTATGACTTTGGCGGATGGAAAAGCCCATCCACTGATGCCCCAACAGGTCCCGCCGGCCCCATTAAGAGGTTCCCGCTGACTCAGCAGGCGAAAACTGTGTTTTTACCCGCTGGCACAGCGGGAAACAGCCTACATCATTGTCTCTGGCTCTTAATAGAGCCTGCAGCAATGCTGTAGTGCGTAGAGTGCACCAGCACCTTTTGTGATGTTCACTGTCTGCAAAGGGGCTGGCCAGGGGAGGCCCTGCACTGCCCATGCCAAGTGCATCATCAGTGCAGTGGCCCTCCAGGGCCCCCTGCACCCGTCGAAACCAGCCTTTACATGGCAGTGCTACTGCCATGTAATCGCTGCCGGAGAAGGGACTCGTAAACTCCAGGGCAGCTTTGCTTGCAGCGCTACCCTAGTGGATTAGGATCGTCGGACCAACAAAAACTCGTAATCTGGAGGTGCTGGTGATCCGACCGTGGCGCTACATCCACGGTCTTAATGTAGCAGTCGGACCACCACATTGGCGGAGGTCCGACTGCCACCATGGCCCAAACCTTCTACCTCCTAATGAGTTTAGATGTACTCAGCCCATTACTACAAGAGTTCATGTCACTCATGCAACACAGACTAAAATGGCAGGCTTCTGAAATGCTTTTAAAATGGAAAGGAGGTGTCTGATGGATTATTGCTTATGAATAGTTACATAAATGATGTTTGATAGCAAAACATTACAGTTTTCATCTCAAAATATATGACTATGGCTACCAATCAACTTACTTTAGAAACTGCCCAAAATCTTCACAAACGCTTTCACACCCAGGCCATTTGCAAACTCCATGGCCATATAGTGTATGAGAGGCCCCAACCTCTTCATGTGATGAGCTGTGGCAATAGAACACAGATTTAGATTCATATGTAGTACTACAATCATTGAATATTTCTAGTGCCTCTCAGTACAGTGCAGTCAAGAGACATTCAATCATTCTGCTGAAGAGATTACCTGCCAAGGTTAGATGGTAATGCACAACAGTGATGACAGAATGGACTCAAGCACTGCTCTTCACAGAGATTAAAACAATACAATCCTAATTAGATAATAGTTTTTTTATCTAATGGAAAACAATATATTTTGTCAATAATGTGATCGGCAACAGTAAAACTTAATTAGTATTTTATGATCTACCCAGGAGTTTTGAGACCAGGTAGATACTCCAGATCAGCCTAATGACGTTTTAGGGTGGCAGAAACCCAATAGGTCGACTGACCTTGTAGGTTGGTAAATATGGGATGATTTTGTTAAACATTCATAGTTTTCTAAAATCAGTGAAAGTTTATGAACAAAATGTAAAACTGCACATATTACTGTAAGATATACAACCTTTCGATATATGATGTGCTGGGAAATAGACACATAGTTTCACTAAGGAATGGCAAACAGAAATGTTGCAAGCAAGTAACACGTACATTTGCATCCCACAACATTGAAATATTCGCATTTGTGGACATAGTGGAGAGTCAGCAATGTTGGTAGGACACCGTGACTGGAGAGAAAGGAATACTGGGACCATAAAGTGACAGGACAAAAGGCAGTGAGGAGAAGAACAACAGACAGGGTAATATGAGAGAACCAAGATACATAAGAGTGATAGATATGTATCCTGGCTAAGGGGAGGGATAATAATAGGGCACAACTATAGAAATGGTGTTGAGGGTGATAAGAAAGAACTCAATGTCTAGGACACCTTGAGGTAGAGTGAGATAAGCAAGGGAGGCAGTGATGAGGAGCAGGAAAAAGCGACAGTATGACTGACATTAAGATAGTGAGTTGTTAATGAGGGGCAAAGAAGGGTAGGTCACAGTCATTTTCCAGTGCCTCTGCACAACAACAGTGAAAAAGGTGGCAAAGCAGGTTAGTAATAAGGGGAGTTGCGGGTGTGACAGGGACAAATATGGTCAGCAGGAACAGCATGCACAGTTAAAATATTGGGCAATACAGTGACCACAGCACTGTGTAATTCAAAGTAGTCTGCCTGTGTACCTGTAAAATGTAGGTAGGACATTTGCAGTGGCAGGGCACACAAAAAACAATCCATGAAATTGTAGTCCTAAACCTTCCAGCAGCAATCCTACTCATAATCTTTTTCACCAAAAGAAGATTTTTATAATTCTGCTAACCTTGTTGAAAAACCCACCTCTAATTAAATAAATACATAGGTGACTTGTGATGCATCTAGTCGTCTATTGTAAAGAAATGACATTACCACTCTACTGTAGTAACAGTGGAAAGTCAGGCTAGCAGCTATTTAAAAAAAACAAAAATGAAACACTAGTTTCCTTTCTGCTGCTCTATTTTTTCTATGTGTACAGAGACAAGCAGAAAGGAGATACATGTTTTGTACATCTTAGGTAATGTAAGAGAAGTTAGAATATTTCTCAATGTTACTACACATTCCAAGACCGTGCACCTTTTTGTTTTAAATGACTTGTATAAAACTTATTCTAACATCTTTTTTGGAACAAATACAGCTTTTTTTGATGTTTTCAATTGTGCACTAGAGATTCTACTTTTAATCTTCATGTTTGTAAACATGCTCTCTCTTTTATGTAAAAGATCTACGCACAAAGAACCTAAGTGGTTTCAGGATAGGCAATGGTGGGACCATGAACTATAAGGACTAATGTACCCCCTGTTGTACATGATAATAACACTGCAACCCAACTTGGAGTCCCAGAAGCTTATAAAGGAACTCTTCCTTCATGCTTGCTCCTCTAGTTATCACGTAAGGCAGGGGTGTTCCTTATCTCATACATATTTAAACTTAGCAAATCTCAAATGAGCATAATTTGATTACTCTTCTTCTAAGCGATTACTTGCAAAAGTCCACCCTGTTTGACAGATGATCCTGATATTGTTTCTAAACAGTCCCCAAAATTTCAGTCTAAATAATTTCATTTTATATGGAATATGAGAAGCATAGGAACAGCATTTTGCCTTGCTCTAAAAGACATTGAGTAAAAAAGTAAATAGTTGCTACGTATATTATCTAAAAACAAACCCTAAATGCAATGTGCCTCATTCTGCTAAGTGAAGTGATGTTTACAATGAAAATAAATATAAAACATTATCAGCTGTAGCTTACCTATTAAAGTAAATTCTTTGTCATTGGAAGGGAAATAGGCTATACGCTATAATACATGGGATTCTGCAGTCCCTATATACAAAATGTCTGTAATTTATTTACAATAGGCGACTAGTGATGCACTGAAAAATGATATAGCCTCTCAACTTTAATAACTGATTACAGTTGAGCTCCGACATCAGAGTGCCTGCTGCCAGCACCTGAGGAGAAAGGTAGGTCAGGTCATGGAGCATGATTCAAGCAGAAGTTTAAAGGAAAACAAACATTGCTTTTTTCTCTTGCTCTGTTTTTCTACCTGAACAGAGACAAGCAGAAAGGAGAAAATGTTTATTTTTTGCATTCCTTCGTTAATTATAAAAAGGCTACCATCTAAATGAATTGTATTAACATCTAACTTTTTTTACATGTTTAACTTTACTCCTAGATATTTTATATTTATTCTTCATATTTGCAACCATATTCTCTCTTTCATATGAAAAAGCTAGTCACTGAGGATTTAAGTGGTTTGTAGGAAAGGTAATGGTGTGACCATACATTACAAGGGATAAAGTGCCATACATGGTAAGAATATTGGAAGTCACCTCGGAG
This sequence comes from Pleurodeles waltl, assembly GCF_031143425.1. NCBI lineage: Eukaryota > Metazoa > Chordata > Amphibia > Caudata > Salamandridae > Pleurodeles > Pleurodeles waltl. The sequence continues at coordinate 561,861,565 of NC_090442.1, forward strand.
TTCTGAACTCCTCAGTAACTTCCAATATCCTTAAAATGTAGGAAAGGAGTGCTTTATCCCATCTATGACAAAAATTTATAATACAACAAAAATTTTGTTTTTAAATATTTTATAGCAACGTCTGTAGAATGTCCTGGAAGCAATGATGATAGTAATAAGCAGCTGCCCTCAAATACTTTAACAATGTTTTCCTTTACAGAATGAAACTTGAAAGTAATGTGCTTCCTCATTTTTTACCAAAACTACATTATGTTGATTTATAATTAATTATTCTGACCAGATCATGTGACCCCAATTAAAGGACCTCATTACAAGGCTGGCAGTCCAACGACCGCCAGCCTTGCGGTGACGGTCGAACTGCCACAACTCTGGAGGTCCGACTGGCACATTACAACCCTCTGCCCACCAGGGGACCACTGTCTCTGCTGGGAACGTGGGTCCCGATGGTAGACGGCAGCCGGAGTTGTACTCATCCACAGCAGCGCTGAACTCAGTGGGTCCCCACCATGAGAAGGCTGGTGGAAAGCCAGTGCTGGGGGCCACAGTGGGGCCCCTGCCCAGCACAATCAGAATGCATACTGACTGCTTTGCAGACAGTGTGCATTCCGAGGGCACTATGTGCTATGGTATTGGCTTTGATTCCCTTAAGGGAGCTGAGACCCATACTGTAGCACTGCTCCCGCTGGGCAGCCTGCGGGAACCAGGTATTACAATGTTCCTGCCAGTGAGCCTGGAGGGAACCCTGTAATAAACCCAGGGGGACGCCACCACCATGGCCGTGTAGTCCTCCTCACAAGTTTGGCGGCCTCACAGTGGGTCGGTCAAACTCATATTAAGGCCCCATTTATGAGTGGTTCATACCAGAATACTGTTCACAATAGATTTTTTAATTTTTCATTCTATTAATGCTTTTGTTGTTTTGGAGCAAAAGCCATTTCTCCCCCCAAAAAATAAATAAATAAAGCATAATTAATTTATCTTTATCTATCCTGGGCATACAATTCTATTCATAATCAAATCCCTGCCAGTTTACAGGGATTGTTGAGTCTCTCCTTATACTAGAAATATTCTTCAGACTAATGCAATTCTTCTATGTACTTTCGTAAAATGTCTTCTTAATTATTCCTCACTTTTGAATTCCATATGTTTAATTATTCCTCTCACAAGCCGAAGTGTACCTAAGAAAGAATTAGCTTATAAGATTGTAGTGATGTCTATTTTTGACATGCAGACAGTTTTTGGAGACCAGCTATAACGAATGCAAAGAGGACACTGGGTAATGGTGCTTTGCTGCTGTGCAGAAAATAGAGCTCCATTGCGGGAAAACATACCAGCACTCCACTGAACAGCAGCTTTTGAAACAAGCACATTTTGTAAATTTTAGACTAATCTGCTTTTTTCGATTAGGCAACAACATTTAAATATACCCAAATTACATGCATGATGAAATAAAATCAAACTCTCATGTTGTATACAAAGTGACACCACCAGATACTTCTAACTAATGAAATAAAATACGTTTGCAGTATCTTGATTTTAAACACTAATGAATCCAAATAGCTTTAATTAGTGTATTCATTGGGACTTTATTGCAATCAGTAGCTAATTAGTTAAATGACAAGCACCGCATACATCAGAATGGAATAATTGACAGAACTGTGCAAAGATTAAGAAAGATTACATTTGTCACCTCATCAAGACGTGAGAGAGCAGGGGAAATGACATTTTAGGCATACAGTATGGCTTCTTTAAAACTGAACTGTCAACGTCATATTTTAGCATGCTAGACTTCTTATTATATTGATTATTACTATTACTACTATTATTATAATTATTATTAGTAGTAGCAGCAGTATAGTATCATTATCATCGTTATGCTGTAGTAGCATCCTCATCATCATCATGATGTTTTACATTCTATTTGACGTTCTCTTTGTCCTGAGATGATGGCAGATGCTGTTTCTCTTCCTAATATGGATGTCGGAAGCAAAATAAAGTTAAAAAAAATATTCAATTCGACCTAACAAAATTAGGCTAATATTCCTGTGCTCCCGAACTATTTGTGTGTTTAGGAATTGCCTGTTGCATTGATCCAGAGAATGACATTTGCAAAAAGAAGCACTGTTCTAACTCAAACTTTTCTATGTAGAGCACCATTCAATTAAAAAATCACATTTCAGCAAGCACATCTACCTAGGCCAACAGGTAATGGCAATATTTATCCCACGGCAATATTTATCCCACACGCTGTTAGTAGCTATGTCTTTTCACTACTACACTGTCTCAGCTGCATTTCCCGATAGCTCAACCACCAAAATTTCATTCAAAGTAAGACCTCTAGATTTCAGGTAAACTGTGTGTCATTTGGTGGACAAACCTGTGTAGTGAACCTTATCAGGAATCAGTTGTGTTTACAATCATCAGAACAAAATGAAACATTTTGCTTTGTTGCTAAGACTTGGTAGCTAGAGGACAGACAACCTGCAAGTAAGTTAAATTAATTTTAGCCAGGGACCTTCCTGAGTAGACTTCCAAAACATATTTACTTCCACTTCCAATATACAGCTTGTGGGACAATTATCCGATTTGGTGCTACTCTCCTTTACAATACACTTGAACTGTTCAAGAAATGTGAAAAAGTGTACTATTTTAGAGCCTGATTTGGAGTTTGGTGGATGGGATATTTAATCACAGACGTGACAGATATCCTGCCTGCCGTATTATGGTCTACATAGGCTATAAAGGGATCATAATACAGCGGATGGGATATTCACTAGGTTTTTGATGGGGTAAACCCCTCTGCCAAACTTCAAATCCAGCCCTTAGTTTTTCATTCAAAATACACTAAGAATGGTGGCTGACATTACAATGGGTTGATATATACGAGAATCAAGTACATTGCTAATTTATGTGGACATACTGGGATAGAGTGTGAAATAATGGCACATTTGAAAAATGTCTTGCCAAAGTATCTCATCTTGCACTGGGCAGAGGATGTAACTGAAAACATTACTTCTGCAATGTGGGATGCTCAGATCAACTGCATTACAGATGTAGAGCAACAGCTGGGAGAGTAAAATAAGTGTGTATGAGATCAGAAAATGAGCCACAATCCTTTTCACATTTGAGTCAGTTTCGGTTCATTTCCATTACTATGCACTTTGACTACCAATGTTCAATGATGTTTGCTAACTTGTGTCAATGTATAAATTGTCTAAATGAATGTATTTAAAAATATAGTTAGTCGGAAATTCCTCTAAAGCGACAATAAAGGAACCTGTTTGATAAAAAGTCTAATACAAAAACAAACATATTGGCTGTTTGAAGATTGAGGCATAGGGTGTGCACAATTTGGTTGCCTTCCGTGGGGGAAAGAATCATAAATGATATTGAGTAATTTGCCAGGCTTCATACTTGCAGATATTGAAGATCATTGTAAAATATTTATATAAAAGTATATGAGAACAGCAAACACCCTCCACGCTTACCTGTCCCGTCGAGAATTTAGAACTGAGGACTGTCCATTGACTAAGGAATGGTGCGTTATTGGTGGTGATGCTTTGGAAGTGTTAGAGGAGGTAGTAGTAGAGGAATTGTTAGTAGTGAGGTCAAGTCCTCCATGTTTGATGCCATTTTCTTCCATGCTGTGGACTCCAGTTACTTCTTTCCACAACTGCTGAATTTCAGCAGGGCTTAGGCCAGCTGTAACAATAAACACATCTTTAATAGTAACACAAACTCAAATTTTGATAAAATATGGTGGCCTTTGTGGGGACAATGACATCAACATAAAGGGGCAATGGTATTAGTATTTTCCTTGACAGATCAATGGGTGTTTCTGCAATAAATTGGAGCAAAATTCATAACTATCCTTTCAAATATTCCTGTTAAATCAGTACAACAAACAAACATCATGTGGGAATATTTTAATAACATCTTAGGGCTCCAGGTTACTCTATGCTGAGACTATTTCCACAGTGAAAGAGAAAAATCATGTGTTAAAATATGATCTGTTCGAAACAACTCAGAAACTTAAAGCTTTATATATCCTTTTGTGAAAATCCTCATGCTTCAAAATGTGCTGCAAATTTTGTTTGAGAAACGCAGTTTTCAGAAACCTTGAAAGGAGGGTATTTACAATTAAAGGAACATTATAAAGATCTATGGGTCCATTCACAAAGAGGTTTATGTGGTAAGGTGATGTCTATGTCTGCAATTTTAGGAGTAAGTATACCAACTCGTGAGAAAAAGCTATAGGAATGCAGTGCTAGCTTGTTCCCAAAAGTGAGATGTTAAATAATCTAGATCATAAGCAATTTTATAAAATGATGTAAAAAGAATATGACCTTCAAATATTGCACCATTTTGTATTCAAAATACCAAGGACAAAAGGTACACGAAATCGTCATGGACACTCTAGTCATGAAAGTTTCAGGCCACTGAAGTTCGGTTCTGTTTTTGAAGGTACATGAGCATTACCACTCATTTTTCACTTTCGGTTAATTTATGATGTGTTTTGAGATTTAGAGCCAATTTTAACCTTGTCTCTCCTGTTCCTCTTGGTGCCTACAATAAGGTATTTATCCTTATATATCCATATTGAACAAGTCACTATTAGAGGATTTCGGCTAAGAGCCCCCTTCTTTGGGGAGCCCGTCAAGCATTGCAGCGCCGGCTTGACGAGGAGCATTCCCAATGATGAAACCAGACATCCATTGTGATGCATGAGGGTTCTTGCTCCTGAGTTATCAGGTCCCCCTGTCTCACTAATTTTGGAACAGTGTACCTTTTGTTCTTGTGATTAACATTTATGGGAGACTGTACACTGGACCAGTAATTCTCCCGCCCCCCCGCGGTTTTCTTTAGATTTGTATTCAAAATAGCTTCATCTCAGTTTCGGAAGCTTTACAATATTTTCAAACAGACAGATTACTCTTACAAATCTACGTTTGGGTCTCACTAGTCATCTGAATAGTTCATAGATCAATATAAAACAGACAGTTTTGCATTGTCCAGTCACCACCTCAGTCACTGCTACAATGCATGGAATACAGCCTTAAGTGCACAATCTACAAGAACATTCATGATTGAATATTAAGATCAGTGAACCAAAAGCACAATGTACCCTTGTTGCAGCTAATTGAATTATAATGTTATTTTAACAATATAAGCAGCACATTGACAGTGTAAAAAACAAAATCATCAAACAACAGAGATACCACAGACCATGGGAGCCTCCGCATCACCACTGAAGACCATCCCAACTACACTTTTGCACTCCAGGCAGTGCACTATTGTTGATAACAAGGTCTTAACCATGATGTTGGAAATTGTGCCCACCATCTTTTGGGTTAGGCTCCAACTTCAATAGTCTTAATATTAAAATTCTACATTCTACAGCAGTGCATCCCATCCTGGCTGATCCTACTCAGGCCAACTTAAAACATAACCCTATTCATTCAGGGTGCCATACTCCTGTGCAAATTTCAGAAGGGAGTCCAATTCTCCTTACTCTTCTTAAGCACCTTAAGGCCTATCTTTCATAAATAGCTCTTTCACTCCAGAAATTAGCCTGGAGTCAGGAAAACCACTGCTGGAAGGTGGGAGGATCCTTATCAAGGCCACAAGATGCTATACATAGGCTTGAAACAGCCATGGCAATGAATATAAATCTCTGTGCTTTTGCAGGCACACTGTCATCACCAATTCCCTAAAGTATAAGATGAAGGGTCAAATCTAAATCAAGTTTAAGACTCACATACAAGAACTTTGCAATCTTCCCCCAAAAAGGTTTAAGGTCCCGACACCAACCAAACATGTGGGAGGCATCGGACTTTAAATTGATACTCGGGACAATAAATACCATCTGTCCTACCCCAAATGGCAATTTTCCGGGGAGTAGGGTACAGATTAAAAAAAGTCTTATAATGTTGTACCTGAAAGTTAGCATATATTAAGATCGAGCACCCAAGTTTCAGTGAGTCAGAGAAAGCCTTTTCTGAAGTCCCTAACACATCTTGACACTTGTCGATAAATTTACCCAAGTCATCCACCATGTATGTACTCAGAAATCCATAAAACTGACTGATAGAGCAAGATCCCCCACCAACCAGATAATCTAACAAGCCAACCTTCTGGAAACCACTGACCTCACCCACCTTTTGACCCAGAAAGTCCCTGATCTGAAGGTATTTAAAAAGATTCTTTCGAGGAATCCCAAAGTGGTCCTGTAGTGATTCAAAAGAGACAATTCCATTGGGAGAGAAAAAGTCTTGCTATCTCACAATGCCAGTGGCCATCCGGTCTGTCACTGGGTATCCCCTCAAAATATCTGGTAAAAGTAGGTTGTTCCGGATTAGTACATAAAAGAATAGTGACCCGACCCCAGCTTTTAACAGATCAGAGCCCAAACCTTGTAGGCCCCCTGTAATGTCTTAAACCAGACTTTCTTGTGGTAACTAGGTTACAACTGTCTCATCAGACTCCCTTTGGCCACATTCTCCAGCAGAAGATTGTATGTAGAGGGAATATACTGCAGCCCTCCCGACTCATTGAAAAGAGGCCCCAAATATGTTTGAGCTGCAGCCCAATAGTAAAGCTTTAAATCTAGAACAGTTCAGCCACCTCGCTCCCTGGGTAGAGTTAAATACCTCAACGGTCGTCTAGGCTTAGCATAGGCCCAGAAAACTGAGTCACCACTCTATTCATGGTTTGGAACTAGAAGTTTTTAATTTCTAGAGGGATTGCTCAAAAGAAGTAAAGTAATTTGGGCAACAAAATCATCTTGATAATGTTATACCACTTGTTAATAGAAAGATGCAGATTGTTCAACCTCTATAGGTCACTGCCTGCGTGTTTCGATAACGAAGCCTGGGTCGCTTCCACCAACTTGTTCAGGTCTGCTGTAAGAGTGACACCAAGATAGGTTGCTTCCTTTGTTACCCTCCCATCATTCAATCTATCTGAATAATTACAAACTACTTGGGTCTTACTCGGATTCAACAAATAGCCTGAAAATTGTCAAAATGCCTGCTTGACATCTTCTATTTGAACTAATGCTTCTGTCGGCCCGGGGGTAACCCTGGAGATCCGGGCGCCAATCTCAGAACAGGCCCTATTAACTTTCCTTAAGGCTCCCTGAACTTATTATTTGGCTCAGCTTTAAGACACTCGTTGTGGGCCTCCTCTTGCATCTGCTGTATGGATTTTTATATAAGGCTAAGTGGGCTCTCCCTTTTCCATATGAGACTTCTGGACAGCTCCCTGCGAAGAAGGATCACCTGGTAATCTAGTATCCTTGGGAAAAGTCTGTCTCGTGACCGAATAATCTTATTTCAGAGATTTGACCAGTTCAGGACTATTCCACATGTGAGCTAGAAGTTCTACTTCACATTGCTTTGATTTCTTGTCACAATCTTTCCTGCATTTGACAGTGCTGGGTTCCTTCTCTTCATTATTTAAACTTGTTTCTGTTGAGTCTAGGGACCCCGATAGAATATCCTCACCTGCGTCGCTAAATTCTGTGACGGAGGATTGCAAGTCGTCCGTGAGTGTGTCCTCTGTGAGCCATGCTCCGGGGAGCCCCTAGTAATGCCCCCTTCTGGCATTACAGTACCAGCAGATTCTGTAATTGGCACATGAACATCAATGATTGGACTCACTATGCTCTGTAAATCCAAAGGGATAACTACAGCTGAGCTTCCAGGTTGCCAGGACACACCAGTGTCATGACCTCCATTCATACCAAAATCAACCAAATTCTTACCGTCTGATCAGTTCATACATTTGATAATGGAATCCTTCATGGACTGTACCCCCTGGACCACTCTGTAAAGTAACCTTTGCCTGGGCCCCCACCAGACTCTCAGTCTTGCCACCTGGGAGGTCTCTATCCGAAGTGGCTACAAACTGTCTTATCAGTAGGTCTTCTGCCTCAGCCCCGATTGATGATTGGCTGGTCCCCAGTGTGCTCTGTGAGTCCGGGCCCATATTATTCTCACCAACAAGAGACAGCTCTCCCCTCTGAATTCCTTTACCACCCTCATTGCTGATGCCAAAAAGAAGACAGCAATTGTATGTAGCCAGGATGCCTGGCTGGGCAGTGACTCTCTCTCTTTAAAATCCGTAGGCTGATATGCCCCGGATGCTGCCTCCTCCTATCTCCGTTGTTTCGCTTTGGGCTTCATCACTCTGATGCCTCCTCGATCTACAGTGATGTGCACCATACCAGCCAGCAGCCGGGCTCCTGCCTTCACGTGTACCGGCTTAACACATTTTGGAGGCATCTTGTCCCCCTCCGGATAGCTGCTCCAGCTATTAAAAACAACAACCATGAAAACCATGAGCACATCAGGTGTGTCCATTTATCTTTCTGAATGGCGAGCCCTAGAGACTCTTCTATTACGGTGGGCTGCTGCATTCTCCACCTGCGGGGCAGGAGTAGAGATCTGGGTGGGGGTGAAAGGAATCCCTCGAAAGGACGCCACCATTACCACAGCTCAATTGAAGCTGACATCAAGTCTGTTAACCGGGGCCTAAATCCGGGAATCCCTCTGTGAAAGTCCAGAGATGAGGGGTTCTTCCTGCCCAATAACCTGAGAACACCAACCTGAGTGGGAGGGGGCTTCACCTGCCCTAGCTGATCGCCATCTTACACAGCTATTTAAATTATATTCAAGAATTTAATGAATACACCCATGAAGGCATGCACTGCACTCGAGGGAAAATAGTGTGAATCCATTATCTTACAATTTTTGAGCCTCCCTAATCCAAATCTATTGAAGAAGATTTTAAACAAGTACCATCAACAACGATTTTGGGGCATATTAAAAATGAAGAAAAGTGATTTTAAACAGTATTTGCTGCTTATGTAATAAGAAACACAGCCAATGAATGTTGCATTAAACTTAAGTCTATATTCAATTTTTTAAGAGTTTATAGCAAAATTATTCAGCTCCGATTCCTGTTACACAAACAGAAATGTAATTCAGCATCAGTTAGTTACATTTTTAGCCCTGGTGCAGATCTTTTTGAGATAGGACTGTTTAGTCTCTTCAAACAGTTTCAATGCAGTGAACTGGAATTCCACCTTAAAACTTGCAACTGAAATTTAGCATGTAGGTTATCAAAAGTGAAGCACGTCCCAAGTACTCTGATATCCTTTATTGAAAGTCACCTCTCTTGTACACCGGATTCATTTTGGGGATCTTTTTCCCCAGAGATTAATAGAACCAGCTATTTAAACATGCTTAATGCATGAGATGATAATATGACTGATGCTCAGATTATAGGAAGCAAGATTTCATATTGTCCATGCTGCAAAATTTGTACAATATTGATTTTATCCATTTTCAGCACTGGGGCACAACTTTGTGTGATATATTTTTGAATAACATAACTGTAAGTAAGTAAGCCAGGATTATTATGCAAAAAGAAGGAACTTGTATCCAAGCAGCAAGCAAAGCAAGTGAAGGAGTACTTATCCCAAGCACTCTAATCTTCCTAGCAGGATGTAAGGCCACTTTCCCACCGTTTTTTACAAAACTAACAATTGATGTCTTTATTGCTATGAATAACACAATCCCTGATATACTATGTCAGATATGTCTAGATTGTTAAAGCTATGTTGCCAAAAAATATATGCAGAAAGATACAGGTTGGCTTCTGACTTTTATTCTTCAATTCAACATCTATTGGAAATGTAATTATGTTTCTAATAATGGATGTAAAATAGTACATCATAACAAAAGAGAACAAGAATGCAGGTTAGTGTGAAAGGGTAAGAATGCAAATGCCTAAAAACAAATGTTGTAATAACACTGACTTGTTGACCAGTAGAGTGAAACAAATCACCTATGGCCATATCTGGATGATTCATTCTCTTTCCTGCAGTACACATTTCAAAACTGTGGTAAATCTATTGTGTGTTTATTGGTGTGAATGAAGGTAATCATTGTATTTCTTATTGTTCATACTCACTTTTCATTAAATATAGATGTGAGCTAGGACATTCTCATAACGCTCTAAACAAGATAAAACAAAGGGAAATGCACTGATATTTGTATCACTTTTCATTTTCACATATACACTCTCCAGGGGTGATTTGATCATCTTCTCATCACTGCTAGCCCAGGGAGTTACCCCTTCTAACTTTTGTGAGCCTATTCTAAATTTTGCAACATGTCTTCTTTTCTTGGAAATGCAGACGCAATAATGTATTCCTCATACTCACTCTGAGCTTTTATTTCAAAACAAGCCATAGTCTGTGGGCAGCGCACAAGAAAGTTAGAAAGCACTCAGCATATCTCAGATCTGGGGCTAAGATGTCAAACTATTCCTTAATGATGCAGAGAATGGTTAAGTTGAGTAATTAACTGATTTCCTATTTAGCAAATCAATGCCACTATGACCCTTTTTACACCCATTAAGGGCAGTAGGATGGTTAGTTTGGTTCTATGGCAAACCATATCACATTTTACAGATACAGATGTACCACAGAAAAGGTTCAATCATTACTGAGAATTAAGCGTCCGTTTTACAATTTGTTTCCCTGATGTAGCCCAGTTTAAAGATAAACATCAGGAATGGCATTTTAGTAGAAGAAGGGGAGCATATTTAACCTAACAGCAATTCATGAAGAATGTTTGGCAAAAGAAATAACTCTAGAAAAAAGGGAAACGTGCACACTGTATATTTTACCAAATAACAGATGATATATTGAAAGATCATCATATTGAAAGTAATCATATAATATGTATACAATTTGCTACTGAACAAAATCATGTATTGTGTGCATTTATGAATTTACATACTGAATAAAGGATAGAATATTAGATATGTCAATTCAGAACTTCTACAGATACTTAAACAAAAATTGTGTTTAGGGGGTTGTGATACATTAAGCAAACAAATGGAGTTGACATATTATATCCATTGGTACTAATCTTCCATTTTACATTTCAGAATTTCACAAAGAATGCCTACTAAAATATGACAATCACCATGTTTCACTAGGGGCATTCTGCTTTCCAATGTGTACACAGAGAAACATATGGAATTTTGCACACAGAGAACACATCACATAGGTAACTGACAACATATGCAAAAGAGAGCAAGACACATGCAATAGGCTGGGCATAACTTTCACCCCGGAGATAAGAAGATCATCAAACATGCTTGATTGAGTTTTCAGAGAAATCTGTTCACTTCAGAATATACACAAATATATTGTAATAGAAAGAACATAGGATCAGTCTACTTGATGTACTGTCATAGAACTAAAATATATAGGGAAGAGATAATCTGATATATTTGTATCAAATGACAAGGCAGTCCACAATGCCCTGGGGTCGATATAATTCCAAACAACTTTCCTAACATTTCTATTTTTGCTCATTTGAATTACTATTAAATTTGGTGTTGATTATTGAGGAAGAGGCTGCCCTTTGTTTTTCTTCTGCTTAAGTTAAATCATAAGTTACCCACACTTCAGTGTAATAAATGGATGTACACTTGCAGCTTGATGACCTAAGCAGCAACTTCTTTTTGAGAATATATGTCTTTCAGCAATGGATCGTGACCTAGGTAATCATCAACTACATTTCTAAATGCCAAGTGCCCCAATACAGCCTAAGTAGAACTAAAGGGCTGCAGACTCATTTGGAATACTATTGACAAGGCAAAAAAAATAATGTTAAGGGTGTCACAGAAAGCCCAGCATGGAAGACTGTTTACTTTATCAATAAAGCTTTCAGATCCATGTTTGATGAATGCTACTTAGGGTTTATCTAATAGACCATGAAGTATTACATTACATACTTTTCAGCACTGCCCAACATTGGAGTACAATGCATAATATCTGAAATGTACAAAACCAGGCTGCTCAAAATGTTAACATATTTTAGTTACATGAAGATTAAATCACCTTGATTAGATAAATTATGGTGGTGGCATTGAGCAAGAAACAAACAATAAGATCAAGTTGTGGTTATTGAATATCATACCACCAAATTTCATCAGAATCTTCATTTGTTTAACACCATTAGTTTCTCTTTCAGGCATAATGTGGGTCCTATTCTCTACTTGAAATAAGTGTTTAAGATCATGTGGGGATATTTCCTCCTTATGTGTGATACACATGCAAAGCTGTCATGTTATGTTAACATCATAATACCTAGATTTAGTGTATCATTACACTTAAAAAAAAGAAATGATCTTTCTTCTTCCATGTTTTTTTCTCACCTTTTCATTTTCAATCAACTATATTTATTTTTCAGTGTTTATTAATAGGAATTTTAAAACATATTTATGCTTCTATGCATGGCAAAGTTTAATATGCTACTTGTACATCATTAATGAATGTTCTCTCCATTTGTAACCACTATGTGTTTAGCAAATGGCACAGCAAAAGTGTAATAACATTTTAAAAAGTGTTGTCTGTATACTATGAGGAAAAAAGGTGCCTACTACTGCTGTCATTATCCCTTTTGTATTCTGCTTCCATTGTCTTTCAACTCTATTTAACAAAATACATTAATGCAGCATGCTTTCACATGATTGTTTCTACTGGGTGTGAGGACACAACTTAATATAAAACCAAGTATGATACAGAAAATGGTATAAATAAAAGCAACAGAATATTTTAACGGATGGCCCTAAATTAATAGAAATGAAATGCTCTTAGAAACATTAATCTATAAGAGGGTATCTCCAACCAAAGTTGGCACTGTTAACTAATAGATATGTGTTTCCAGTTTATGGTTCATTGTAGTGTTTTAGATGTGTGCCCCTTTAGAAACATCTTGGAAGTAGAAGTACTCCAGTAAGACAAAGACATTCACTTTATAACTGAGTATATTGTTTCCAGAAGCGGAAGACTAAGAAAGAACATGGAGGACATGTTCCATCAGGGCCATGCTTTATATGAAAACACTTTCTTTCTCTTCAACTGTAAGAACTGCAACCTTGATTTGAAAAGGCAAGGTAGAATGCACAGAAGGAAACACATCAGAGTGATAAACTTGCCATTGCTCATATGACTATATATTATCATATTGAACAAGACTCCTCTTGAAAGAGAACATCTAGCAACACAACAAAGGAAAATGTGCTGGTAAAATGAACTGTAGCAGATGTCTTTTAGGGCGCTCTAGAGATCTTAATTCAAGCCTTATGCAAGTCCAGGCCCATTTCTATGGAGAGTAAGTTCCATGATGTGTTCTGTGGTGTGAAAAACAGAACAAGAATTCAGTTAAAAAAATATAATTGCTAGGTTTCCAATTCTTAAAAGGCTTCTTTCCTGCTTGAGCCTAGAGGGAGCAATACATTATACACCCAATCTTCTAGACACCGGATTGTTAGCAACAAGGTTCCTGTAAGTAGTGTCTAACAAAAGACCAAACTTACATTTTTAAAAACAAATTAAAACAATAGCTTGCAATCAAAAATGAACTATGATCTCACTCTATATTTTAATATTCCTACCAATTTAGTTTTAATAGGCAACCAATCCATTTATTTGGAATTAATCACAAATCGGGTTATGAATAAAGAGAAACTTATGAAGCTTATATTGTCTCTATGTTATAGAGGAACAGCTGATGGGGACCATAAAACCCAGAACCTATTGAGAAACTTTACAACTTTATTAATCAAAGTATTACTGTTAAGTGAAATTGAAACAGTAAAGTTTCTATCATGTTTTAGTTTAAAAGGTTAAATACTTAGGGCCTCATTACGAGTATTGTGGTCCTAGGACCGCCAAACTCGCAGTGGCCATCCAACCGCCGCAATCTGGCAGTCTGAATGCCAAGTTGCGATCAGGATCCTGACAGATTGGCAGCTGTGAAAGTCGTGGTCAACCATGCCAATGCCAAGTTCAGCACCACCGTACTGATCACAACTTTCCTTTTTACCAGTCTTTTAAGGGTGGGATCCCTGCCATGAAAAGGCTGGTGGAAATGAAGAATTGGGGGCGACAGGGGAACCCCTGCACTGCCCATGACCATGTCATGCCGAGTTCTAAAAAAAACATTAAAAAAGAAAAGGGGGCAGGGTAGGAATACCCAACCCCACTAGCCTTGGTGCAGGGATCCCCTCTAGGTTTAAAATCATTTTTTTTTTTTAAATCACAAAGAAATCAGTGGCTGGCTCTGTGGAATTCTTAGTGATTAAAAAAAATGTGGTCTCCTGCATTTAACAATGTTTTTGAACCCTCCCCAGTTGGTCCAAGTCCTGGGGGCACTGTGGACTAATAACAGGAAGGGGGCACATAGGGCCCCCTCCTAGGGCTTAGTATAGTCCCAGGGACCACCACCTCCCTGGGCCAAAATGTATATTGGATGCTGGCCTAGGGTACCAGCACCTCCCAGGGGCAAGTTAAAAAAATTAAATAATGAGGAGGTCCTCACTGGGGCAATATTAATAAATATAAGGAGGGAGACAGTGCTGCCCCCCTCCTGGAGCCATATATGGCCCTGGGGACCGCTACACCCCAGGGTTGGCTCCTGCCACCTTCTGAAGTGCCCACCCTCAGGAGGTAGCAGTATTCTTTTGCTTGGCGGGAGCTGACAGGGTAGGCGATGAAAACATTGCTCTCGCACACAGGGAGCTGCTCTTCTCCCTGACTTCCCTCGGTGGGTAAATGCTGTTTCTTACAAACATTTGAAAAAACATCCCTTCTTTTAGAGGGAGAAGGGAAGGAAACAGTTTTTTCTTGTGCCAAACAGTACTCACACTTGACAGGCTAATTTAAATACTATATACAATTTACTTTTGCATGAAATTTGCTCTGTTGCGAAACTTGTAACACACAACTTTTGCTTCATGTTTACAGTATGTATGGATATATGGGACAGAAGGAAACAAGATGCTATTTTGCTCTATGTTTACATGCAATTGAATGGGGCAAAAATATTCTTAAACTCTTAAACCATGAAACTAGAGCTAATATTTATTGACTTTTGACGAAAGGTAGTGGAGCAACTCACCTAGCTGCAGTGCCCTGTGTCAAAGAGAAAGGGCAGGAATGCATCATATATATATATATATATATATATATATATATATATATATATATATATGCAATACAGTGCATTCCTGCCCCTTCACACTGCACTAGTGCCTTTTTGGCTGCCTAGCGTGAACGCAGGCACCCTTGCACCACTGTGCAAGGATGCCTGCGTTGTAGGTAGGGTTGTTTTTATGCAGGAATGAGCCCGTTCCTGCAGAAAAACAATCCTGTGAGTCTTTTACCTCTTTCTATGTATGATGCAGAATGCAGCACACATATAAAGAGGAAAGAACAAGAAACAATAACGATATTTCTTCTTGTTGCATCTCCCCTGGGGAGGTGTAAGGATTTGGTGCATCCCCACATTTACAATCTCTTGTAAATCTGGGATGCGTCAAAATACATGGGTGTTGCATGGAAACACCCACCACAATGCCCACGGAACTCCTCCTATCCACAGAGTAAGGCAACACAGCGATTTGTGCTGCTTTGCGTTACTCCATATCTACGAGGCCTTTAAAACCATACAAGTGGCTGTGCATGGCCTCATAGATATGAGTTGAAGGTTGGCGTTGCAGATGGTCACAAAAAGTGACACAATGGTGCTGTAAGGGGCTCATAAGTATGCCCCCTGAGTTTGAAGCAAAGTGAGTTTTCAAACAAGTTGAGTAAACATTGCAAAGTCAATTTACTCCATATTTTGATGCAATACACTGTTAAAGTCTTTTCCTTTGCCGTAAAACCCCACTATCTGAGAAGAATGATTAAAATAAACAATGAAGAACTGATATATGCAGGGAATTTTTTGCATTGTCTCTCCTTAGTTGTTGACCAGGTGCAAAAATGTTAACATGGAGTAAAATGTGCTTGCTTCAATCCGTAATATGGAAGCAAGAGAAATAATATTGCCAACATATGTGTTCAATTTTATTGTAATTCCTCAAATTTATGAAATGCGGCCTCACATGCCAATAGGTGGGCTCGCCATGGTTTCACACAATAGCAAGTAATAAGAATAGCCAAGTATCTAAGAATATATATCTTTTGGCTAAAATATTTTTAACAGAATATTCAAAACTCAGCATTGAAGACATATACCAAATGAGTGGGATATGAATCCTGTTTATTGCTTGAGTTCATATTGATAAGAATGAGAATTGGTTATCGCTCACTATTGCACTTAAAACGTTATTTACATTTTGATAACTCTCCACTCTTAGAAGAGTGTAGGCTCTCATTGTTCTTTTGCAATAAGAATTTAGTCAAACTAATGAGTGTAACTACTTTGCTGCTGGTGAAGATATCCAATACAGTAAAGAATAGTTCCCACTGTAATTTATGAAGCAGCATCTTCCTCCAGCAAGTGTAAAGGAAAGTGCCTAGGTACTGGGCACCATAAAGTGCTCTAGCTGGGCAAGTGCTACACGTTACATACAGGCCTTTCTGACTCCTGTATTCATATACTTTACCAGGCCTGTAAAAGAGTGGTACATTTGTTATAGGATCTAAGAAAAAGAGGCCACGTTTTTAGCAGGTAACACACTGAACTGGTGTCAGGTGAGAAAGCATCTGCCTTAAGGTGGCATAAGCAGCCCTGTAATAAACTTACCAACCCAAACCCCAGAATCTCCTCTGTATTCATTCTCAGGAGGTTCCTAACAAGACGGGCAGCATGTGATTGCTCTCTGAAAAAAACGACTTTCTACTTTGAAGACACTGAGATCAAGCCACAGCTCATTCATCCAAATGTTGTAATGTGCCCTCATCGCAAGTGAGGCCAATACCCAGACGTGTCTGTGCACGCAACTCAGCGGGAAAAGGATACTTCTAACTGGTTATGAGGTCTCTTTTATTCCCAATGTGTGTGCATTTATCTGGCATTATCGGGAGATATTCTTTTCTTTTATCTGGTGCGTTCGGATTAGGAAGTCAAGCTGTTCTGAGGACTGGTGTACTTGCTAAAAACATGGCTAGTGATGTGTGTGCCATGCAATCTCAGGTTTTCTGGAGACGTTTAAAGACTTGAAATGTTTACCTCACTCCAGCAACGTAATGATCTTAACGACAAGTTGCTAACCTTAAAAAGGAACACAGTTTTGCTACTATTGCCACTTAAAGTTTTATTTTTTATTTTTATCACAAGGCCTATAAGAGTGAGTTGCACATTTAAATGAATTGAAGCTACGAGTT
Organism: Pleurodeles waltl; assembly: GCF_031143425.1. Classification (NCBI taxonomy): domain Eukaryota; kingdom Metazoa; phylum Chordata; class Amphibia; order Caudata; family Salamandridae; genus Pleurodeles; species Pleurodeles waltl. The sequence goes on from NC_090442.1 coordinate 561,878,765, forward strand.
AAAACAAAAATCAGAGGGAATAGCCATGAAAATCTTTGGACACTTCTGGTCTCTTCCTCAAAGTAGCAGTGTCGGGGTTGAATAATTACACAGAAGAGACAGTGCCGTTTAATGTTCCCCATAATAAATTGTAGCACAGGAGCTCATTTGTATATTCTTACATATTGATATGTAAAGGCAGCATGTTTCATAGTTGCAAAGTAACCTGAGTATTCAATGATGCGATTAACTGTACAAAAGAACGGAAAGGGTAAGCCAATGGAATTGCTCGCTCTGAAGAGTGTTGGCGATGAGGCGCAGTCGTTTCTTACCTTGTGGAAGAGGCTGAACAGGGAGCGAGGACTGGCTAGAAGGGATGGATATTAATCCCTGCCGCTGCAGGTTCAGCAGATGTTGCTGTTGCTGGAGTTGTTGCATCTGGAGAAGCTGCTGTTGGAAGACAAGCTGCTGGGCCGCCAACTGCTGCTGCTAACAACATAAATCAAGAGGAGAATTAAGTCTCCATTGAAAAGTGGAAATGGAAAATACAAACTGAACTTGTATGTCTTTGATCATAGTTTTCAAATAAAATGTTGCTCGTAAACAGTAAATATGCATTGGCATTTTACGAAATATTGACCGAGCAAGATATAAAGGGACAGGAAATCCCCATTATGAGAGCCCTGTTGGACTAGATGCACGTTTTAGATTCCTGGAAGCAAACCATTGGCTTTAAATTCAGCTTACCAGAGGAAGACTCGTTAAAAAAATATGGTTTTAAGTAGGATCCACTAAATATGAAGTCAGATACACAAAACATGTATGTGTATGCAAGTGTTGTGCGCACATTCAAAGAAAAGTCTTGCAACCTGTTCTTATTGTTCCATTTTTGTATTTATTGCTGAAAAGTATTTATACTGATAATGTTGTGCATATCAGTATGACAGTACAATAGGTAATTATCTGGTTATGTACATAAGTGGTGAAGAGGATCTGTTGTAAATGGAACAACACACTGCAGGCACTTTCATGTATTAATGCATTTTGTATAAATATACTCTATACAATTAAGACCACATTTATGTATATGTCATGCAACACAGCAAAGCATGTAAAGTTGCTGCATTGTGTGAAGAGAGAGCAGAACAGTGCCATTTCCATTAAAATATGGCCCTGCTTTGCCTTCTCTCTGCGTTGGCCCATTTTGGCTACCATGCTCCAATGACAATACCTGTGCATCACAGAGCAAGGGTATCTGTGTTGGGGGAAGTATAGGTTTTTATGCTGGAAGAGTTTCCTTCCAGTACAAAAAGCATTTCCCGCTTTGTATGTGTGCTGCACATGTGCATATTGGGAAAAAACAAGGAAAATGAAAAAAAAAAAAAAAACTCTTACACCTGCTTTTAGGAGGCGCATGATTGTGATACAAATTTCTGTTAACAATTCTATTTTTAGAGGGATTTGAATCAAAACCCATGGGTGGTTGCATGGGAACTCCCATATACTAACCATAGAGCACGCCCTTAATGCTAAGTAATGCATGAAAGTGCACTGTGCAGCTTTGTGTTACTTTGAGTTACATTCCAATGTAAATTTGGATTTCCTTTGAATTGTAAATCCACCCACAAATCTATGCTTAAGGATTTTGCGCTAAAAAAGTAACTCAAACCTGACACAAAGTGTTTGTAACTCTGGGCCTCAATTTTACTGTGAGATGACAATATGATGCCATGAATGCTGGTTGTAGGTCTGATGCCTAGGCCACAATACTATCCATATTTTCAGTGAAGTACTAAAGTATGACATTAACTCATGATGATTGGAGAGTGTGATCAGCTGATGGAGGAGTATGAACTCAGAGATAGTACACGGGCATTTAGAGTTGTTTTGAATGTGACAGTGGACAGATGTTACACTCTCCATTGAAGAATTTCAGTTAGAAAGTGCTAGGAGGCTTAAGTTTGTGCATTAACATGGGCTTAGGTTTTTCCTCTCCTTCACCATCAGGTTTTTCCTGGTGGTGACAAAGAGAAAAAAAGGCATTCCACTGTCCTTCCTAAATAGGGCAGAGTGTGTAATGCCCTTCCTCTGGTAGATCCAAACAATGTTTAATTTGTAAAAAATAATTAAGTACCAGGGCCCAATGTATTACTCACTGGTTCACTGCAGCTGGCATAATCCTTGCCACTTTAAACTGCAGGTTTAAGTTCCAGTTTGCTATATTTTTTTGCATATATTTAATACATTTAATGTTTCATTAATGAAGGTTGCACACACAGCACCACCATGTGGTGGTTTCTCATAAACATGTGCCGGTGTTTACACATATGTGAAATTGCAGAGCACCGGAAAACACCAGAACAAATTAAGCACTGGGTCCGACTCAATCAGCCATCGAGGAAGTATTCTATCAGGGGAAAAAAGGGAGATCTGTCAATGGAATACCCAATCTCTGACAATCTTTACACAAGGGTTTGGCTGGCAGGGCAGTCCCTAAGGTTTTTGGTGGAGAATAACGTTTAACAAATCCTAACTCAGGCCCTAGGTTTTCAACTAAAATGTTTTCCATGGCGATCTGCTTGGTGTACTGAGCCTCCACCCTATTGTGATGAGCCTGAAATTGTGCCTTGGTCCTGGTCAACCGTAAAATGATGTTTCTGACTGCCACTTTCCTTTTCCAGACACTTTATGCTGTAAAATTTTAAACATTCATATCTCTAGTTTACCTGTCCAATTTTAATGATTGTGTCTTTTTGCTCATTAAATCTTGCTCTCGGTTTGTAAATTGGGGTTGGCATTTTGGTGTGTGTTTAAAATAGGTGGTACTGCTCGAATTTAACTTTTTTTTTTCAAGCAAACTGCCTGCTGCTTGTGTTGAGACCTCACAAGGCTGTGTTATGAACCTGATAAGGGTTCCCTCATCCCAAAGTAAGAACCTACTTTCTAACAGCATGAGTGTCAAAGTTAAAACACCCCTATAAACCCCTGAAATTCAATGAAACAGTACTCCAGCAATGATAGCATTTCAATCGCTAACTGTGTTGATTAGAGATTTGGCAATCTAAAATGGCAGGCAGTTTTGCTAGGTAAAATGTCTTCTCTACCCCGAGTAAACCTTAACCCCTAAGGCTGGTTTAAGGAACAAGGACCCTCAAGATGGCTGTTGACCAACACAAATATGTACAAGATGAATCTTGCTGGCGTTTAGTCATTTATGTGATTTACAAAATATATTTTAGCTGAGACAAAGGTTTCAATGTTGTTGAGTGAATGTGAGATGAGTCGCAAGTCGGATGCTACACAGGAAGGCAGGGCTGTGAGAACAAAAGCATGTGGGACCACAGAGACTTTCAGCACTGCATTGAATTATTCTTGCAAACAGCTGGGACACACAGAGAGGGGCAAATGACAGAAAAGGAGAGATATGTGCTATCAGCACACAGATAAGAGAACCCGAAGAAATGTAAGTGTAAAGTGAGAAAAAAAATAAATGGCAACATGTTATACCTTGAAGGATCCCGGGAGACACTATAGTTTAACTGGATTTCTTTGAACACTGAGATATTGTGCAGAATCTAGTTAAACGTTAAGAGTAGGTCCATCCAAGGATGATGTCAGTAACACCGAGTGACGAGTGTTGTAAGACAGCGTTATCAACTGCTTGCATGTGATGCGTTAAGTCTAGAAAAATGATTAAAGTTTATTGTGAGGTGACAGTTGCTTGAATTACTAGAATAAGTCAGTAGGATTGTGCATTACAGGGGTAGTGGTGAAGCAAGTGAAAACTAGGTGTTCAAGAACCTTAGACAAAATACTAGTCAAAAATGATAGTTGATAATGAGGTGATTTAAAAACATGAAATCGCCAAAAACATTCAACTATTTCCAATAATGGACATACATGTATGGTTGGTCTGTACAACTGTCAGCACATCCCTTATTTACAATAAATACACTGACATTAAGGAATAGGCATTGCCAACCTTCCCCTATGGTTACGGAGAAGGTGTAGGCCATGCACCTTAATGAACTCTCTGTGAACTGTTGCACCAAAGCACATCTGCACTCATGATATATCGAACTGCTGCAGAATGTTTTTTTTCTTTTACCCTTCTGATAAGGGTAGAAATAAATCAGCCAGTGGACAGTGAAAAACTGAAAATAGGGCTCTGAAGGAAACATCATCAGGACTTCCTCTGTGACGTTACCAGGAGCAGAAGCCTCTTGCCATCAGCAACTCTCCACCCTTGCTCTACTGCAGATAGCAAATCCAAATACCACCTGGGAATGGGCCATGCACGTGAGCCAATGCATGTTCTTTGGGGTACAAGCAGTACAGTGCTATATTTCAGAGCAAAGTACCCTTCAATGTGAAGCCCTTCTTTAGGGAATTGAGAACTTATGCAATATTTGCAAAATGCACAGATCTGCACAGACCTTCCTTACACTTTGCCGCGCTGAGCAGCTCTTTGAGTATCGACCCCATATACTCTTCTTCTGAGCTCAGACACATGAGTAAAACTTGCTGCGAAAGGCAAGCCATTGTCACCCGTTACAGTTGCTACTTAAATAATTTAAGTAAAGATGTAACTGTTTGTTTGCAGCAATTTGTGCCTCAAAGTTTGATTTCACTTTTTCAACCGAATATGTTAAATCCCACCCAGATATGTGCTCCCTGGTGCTCTACTAACAAACTCGGCTAGGCGCCTTCATGTCACTGGCAGGTCACTGGCATATTAGCTGTCTTTCTCTGTGGAAGCTGTAATACACAACAGCTAGTTTTACATTCAAGAAAAAGTACTATCCTACCACACGTAAAAGTATTACTTCAAATTTTGTCGGGCATTACAAGACAAATCAGAGTTCTTTGGCCTCTGGAGGATACGGCGAGGCAGTCACACTTCAAAGAAAGACAAGCTGCTGTGGAAGACCTTTCTTTTATAGTTTGGGGAAAAGCGAAACTTCTGATGCGCTCACTGGAAAACAGACTGCATAATGGAGCAAGTCATGTGGATTGCCCAAAGCCTCGAGAGAAATAAGGGAGTCATTTCCATTCTGTAGTTGATGGCTGTCTGAACTTCTATTCACAAATACAACCAGAAACAAAGCCCCCGGGAGTGCAGAACTGTTTCCTGTATGCTTGCATAATGGCCAGCTTGAGGACACTGTGCACCATACCTGCTGATCAATTCGACTCCTTCAACATGTTTTGTTTGTATAATGTTTGTATTTCGTGCAGTTTGCTGACAAGTGAAAGCTAGGATGGAGAAGCCGACTTGTCAGATTGATTTATGAGCACATCAAATTGTAACTTTCTTCACGCCGGTCCAAGTCTGCAGAAGCAGTTCATTAGTCAGGGACTGCGACTTTGAAATCTCTGCTCTACCAGTTTTTGAACAATAGGGTAAATTTGCATGATCTCTGAGTGGTGGCACTGTGGAGACAAGGTCCCCACGCCACATTAGATGTTGTCTGAATACCAACTAATCAGTACTTTGTACACCACACAGGATGCTCTTTGTACACTATGATCAATTAATGAACAGCATATGACACTAACATCGCATAATAACATTCAAGGTCCATCTCTCTATTGTACTGAAATAGGCATCATGACAATAGTGTCGTCTCCGCTTCTATATGATGACAACATGTATCATTGTAGCTACAAAAGCACTTTTGACAACACAAGCCTTATTAACAGGATGTCTTGTTGCACTGCCATCGGACTCACCTATCAGCTAATCTAAAATGTATTTCAAACGTACCTCTTTTGCTTGCTTTCCGGGGTGTTGCTGTTGCTGTTGTTGTTGCTGCTGCTGTTGCTGCTGTTGATGCTGTTGATGTTGTTGCTGCTGCTGTTGCTGCTGTTGTTGTTGCTGTTGTTGCTGCTGCAAAAGCTGAAGATGTAACTGTTCTTGCTGTTTCTTGTAAAACTCTTGGAGTTGTTGCTGAATAAATGATTGTATGTTTAACAAATGTAAATGTTTCAAGTCCTACAAATCACCTAAAATCTTCTAAACTCTCATACGGTAAACTTGCCATTAGTTTACATGTGTGCAGGTAATTGCACTGGAAATTCAAACATTAACTTGAAAGAGACAATCAGTCACATGAAATTTATTGCACCATATTTCCAGCGCAGATAACTATGCCTAAATAGACAGCTATTTAAAAAGTCACAATAAGAGCACAAACATAGCAATTCCCAACTCTAAAATCTAAATTGTCTTCTAAAATGCAAAACACATACGTTGGGTATACTCGACCACCCTCATGAAACTAGGAATACTGAGTGAACTAACAGACAACTGTCTACTACTCAATAACATGTTAATGAATATATCGACCCCCCTCGGGGAAAGCCAGGTGTGATCAATCAGTAAATCACACACCAACACGGGTTTGGAAGCAGCCATGGGAATCACTTTAACAGATACATTCACGATCTGACCTATCACAGCTGAATATGCCTTTTCATTAAAAGAAGTACTGCCGCTATCCCAGTATGATGCACTAAGAAGTGACACTGCTTGTCCCGTTAATATTACAAAGGAAATGGTTAACAGTTCATTTAGCCTTATTTTACAGACTGCGCTTAGCTTTCCCTTTTAAGCGTCTGTTGACAACGTTCATTTTGAAGTTAAACCAGAAAATACAATTATTTTAGTCACATGGTCCCCTTCTGGCCTGTGCAGAGCCTGGGGTGATCCGGGGCTGTGTTTTTCACACTTGTCCATCTGAACTATGTTGTACAGCAGGCTTCAAAGGACATGGAACATGAGACTAACGCTTGCAATTGTCATGGCTAGCTTGCTTTTGCACCAAAGGACTTGTTACATATGCAGCTACCCTTCCCAAAAACAAACTGTGCCCATAATAAACCTGAGTGTTATACATCAAGTGTGATGTATGGTATTTAACTTTGTAAACAGCAGGTGGATCAAAATCCCATCATACCACTAAAGCAGCTTCCGCCCTGGAGCAGAGCAGGCAGAGCACATTACCTGCTGCAGCATCACTGCTTGTTGTTGCTGGAGAAGTGCTTGGAGCTGCTGTGGAGACAACACCTGCTGCTGAAGAATCTGCTGCATTTGCTGAGGGGTGATCACCTGCGGAGTCATCATGGCCACCGACACAGGAACCTGCACAGAAAGGAAATATAGCTCTTCAGACTCCTCTCACGTCTCCAGGAGAGAACACAGAGAAAAAAAACTTTCCAGGAGCAACTTGCAGCCCGCGGCGCCCATCGTGGCTGCGCACTGGGCTGAGTCCTGCCACCGTGTGTGGGACACAGCTCTCACGAGTGAGCGCACGCGGAGACAGCACCATCAGGTGACCCTTACAAATAACATGACCACGCAGGAGCTTTGCGCAACAATGCAATATGAATACGGCCGTGGCACCAAGGAGTAGCTGAAACGATTCAAGTGCTCCGAATAAAGCGAACAGTTGAACGGAAGGTCTTCCGCGGTTTTTACAGAAACTGCTCACCGCCGCAGCTATCGATACTTTAAGAAAATGCTATCTTTGTTTTTAACTAGAAATTGCCTAAGAATACGTACTCGAACAAAGACCGGCGGCGAGCCACCATGCGACGTTGTGGTGTGGTAGCCGAGGCCTTCTGGGGCACTTTCGACAGTCTTCCAGTTCTTTTCGGCACAGTCCTGCAGATCTTCCCAGGGCACCAGCTAAAGTTTGCCCCTGGAACTGTTAAAGAACGCTTTCCTTTCAGGGCAATAGAAGGCGCTTTCCTTCCTTTCTGTGCTGCCTGCGCGCTCAGAGAGAGAGGCGAGCGGGAGGGAAGGCTCGTTTGAGTGCCCGAGGTATGTGCTCAGCGGCTCTTGCAGATGCTCTGTTTGAAGGCATTGCTAGTACTAAGCAGCACATAATCAAATAGCTTGTCAGCCTGCCAAGTTTGCAACCTTTGAAAAAGCAATCACTTTCTTTTCAGGGAGAGAGGAAGCCACTTCATTCTCTCAGTAAATAAAAGCAATCATTGTTCTAAATACTGCTTTGCGGCATGTTAACAGCATCGTGGCTACAGTTATCAATAAATCCCACTGAAGTAGCGTTTGATAGAATTGAATGTTCCCGCGCTATACTCCGTGTTTTGCAACAATGAATAGGAGGAATCCCAAAGTCGCATTCACAAGAGATGCACACCGTTCTTAGACTTCAGAACACGCTATGCAGGATTCATGAACGGCTGATTTGATCTGAATCTAGCGTATTTGTTGACTTAGTGGGTATTTGTTTTATTCCTGCACCTCTGTACCATGCATTACGGTTACACCGCCCTACAAATGCTGAAATAACACGGGGAACAGAACGAGCCAATCACTGCAACTCCAAGCAAAGGCATGACTCCAACACTGGCGTCTCTAGAGGGGGGCCCGATGGGGACCCGGCACCAGCTCTATCTGCCCTGCCCCTTCTTGGCTCCCTCTACCACAGCAGTTGTTTGTGCTAGGGAAGACACAGAGAAAAAGACACTGCACCATGCCACGCACACTTATTTGCCCAACACTGCTTCAAATATTTGAATCTTATTTTGTATGTGTGTGTAAATACTATATACTTACAAACCCATGTATGTGTGTGTGTGTGTATATACACGCATACACACAGAAATATATATATATATGTACATATACATATATACACATACAAAGTTAGATGTAAACATTTTAAGCAAAAACATGCACTTCCACACACAGGTACTCACACACTCTTTTTACCACTGACCTTTGCAAGTTGCCCTATCAGTTTTTTTTTTTCCTATGGCCCAATGTGTGCTTCCCTAAAATTAAGTTCCAGAGTCTATATTGAAAACCTGCCTGTGCACTCCTGCGGCATTGTGAGGGCCCTGATCCTCACAAAAGGGACCAGCACAACACATCACCTTTTTACAACTGTGAGGTGTCCAGAGCCAGTGCAGACATTTGAACAACTATCCTTCTGGTGGTAACAATCTCATAGGCCCTCAAAGCATTTTCCAGGGAGGGGCCTGGTGCTTCAGTTACCTTATCAGAAACCTCACCCACTCCGTGAATTAGAGCAATACACACATAGCAGTGCAAGCAAAGGATCATCCCCATCCAAAATCTTTTCAGCAATGTAGGATGGCAATCCATCCGTTAAAAACCCACTGACAGTCGCTTGCCTGGCGATGCTGAAGTGCTGTGTGGGTTACAGAAAAGCATCTGGTTACAGGCTGGACTGCTGTCTCCGCCTTTTCAGCCAGATAAGAGACATCCAGTCACAGCTTCAACCACAGTGATGTGTTCATTTGGGAAGTTAATTCTCCCTCAGCTCCACATGAACACTGACTTACAGGCAAGGCAGCAGTATCGCACCTTACAGTGACTGTCAAGAAAGTGGAGACAAAGGATGCATGTCAAGCTTACGAGAGTGTTCATAAAGTACGTCCATATAAGGACTAATAGAAGTTATAATTACAAATAAAAGTGCAGCATGGAGGCCATGGGCGTTCTGTTCATTTTGCTGAGAATTCCTCATGGAAAAGAATGACTTGAACAATAATCTAGCCTTGTGTGAAGTGTGGAAAGCAGGGTGTGATGCAAAATAAAGCAGAATGCAATGCAAAATGACCCCCATGTCACGGCCTTCCCACATCTTCTCCCATTACAATGCCTGGAGAACTATACATGGCCTCATTTGTATCTAAAAGCCAAAAGCTGAGCTCAAGCATCCCATAGCGTGCTAAAAGCAACTGGAATGTAGATCCAGAACTGAAAACACCAGTATATGACAGATATACCTCTTTTTCGCATTTCTAAACTCAGTTTTACTAGCTCCATGAACGGCCACTGCATCTTTCTGGAAACTAGTTTGCTGGACTCCCTTAACTGCTACACACTCTCCTTTCAGATGGGTCTTCGGTTATTTGTAAACATTCTCAGAGAGATTAAAACAGGCTCTGTTCACAGTTTGCAATAACACGCTGCTCGCACCCCTGATGTTGCTGAGATTACAGGTGGCACGTTCACCATTCCCTATCCTAAGGGCCACAAATGAAATTTCTAATCTCACGTGGGCTAATCAAGCTGCTCGGGTTATTTTACAAACATCTCTGGTTTGGGCCTTGACACGTCCTTGTGTTTCTTTCTTCTGAAAGCTAAAGTTCTTCTCTTTGATTAGCAGAAACATTTGCATGGTCACTACACATTTTGCATTTGATAAATCATTATGCATTAGCGCTCTTGATCGCCTAGCTTGACTAATCCTGATGAACTGAAATCACAGCTGAAGGTCAGTTTCCCATCTCAGCCGCATTCATATTCAAACAAATGCGCCCCATTGTTCATTAGTCTCCCAACACATTCGGCAATAAGGAATACATCACTTTAATGTTTCAACACAGCCCATTTAAAAAAGTGAGAGAACTCGATTTATTACAGTAAAGAACAACAAAATTCTGCCTTCAAACAGAAGGCAACATTTGGTGACATGTTGAACAAGCTGAATTTTTATCAAATAATAATGGGAACAAAACAAGTATTTTCAAATGATCGCACGCGGTTCTTCATGATGGAATCAGTTTTAGTAAATAGTTCATTTTTAAATGCAATGTCCGATCAGCTCACGAAGCTCATCAGTTTACACTGATCAGCTCTGAAAAAGGAAAAAATACTCAAAATTGTTCGAACACGTCATAACTCTGCTGATAATGCATCCAGTTTATTAAGTATGTGCAAGCACATTTCACGGCAAAGCAATACTTAAACTGTAGACAAAGAAAAGAAAACAATGTGGCTTTCTGATAAGGTTAATGGATCTAACCAAAATAATATTCATTTCAACAAAAAGGGGAGCTGTCCTAATAAAAGACAACTCGCAACGACAGCAAAATAAATATGAGTAGGAAGCGCCTTTCATGCTTTCCTGGGCTTTCTCCTAGATTGATGGATGATAATCATCTTAATTTCACTAGTCTCCAAAACAAAGAGGCCGAGAAGCAGCCCGAGACACTAGCCCATTCATCCCAGGACCCTCACAATGCTAATTCCAGCATTTAGCTGCATGGCTTTCTGCTTGATGCATCAGATGAAAGTAGATAAGTAATTGCTCTCCTGGTTCTTATTCTTCACTGACAACCCATAAATTTAATTTTACACACACACACATTCATTTACATTTTCAAGTATATGACATGATAATTGCCAGAGTATAACACCTCCATTCCTGTAGATAGAGCAACCAGCTGATTGACAAGTGCGGTGAATAGAGAGAAATGGTGGTTGAATTACAGATTTTTTTTCTCAACTCCTGGAAATTACACTCGGAAGGGCTAACAGTAATAAGCATTTATGAAAGCATCTCACCATAAACATCTGCGCAAAAGTGAACATCACAAGATCAGCATTTACAGCCTGCCAGATCCAACACCCTCCCGCTGCCTTTTCAACTATGCGTGGAACCTTGTCACTGAATATCAAAATTACCACTCTCCTGGCAGCAATTTATATATGTTGAGGAAACTAAGGTCTGCCCTTGACATTTGTGATATCTAATGACTACAGTGGCTTTCAGATAGTTTTACGACCAAGCTATGTAAAGTTTAACTACCAAACAATATGCAAGAGAAACATATAGGGTTCATTTCATTTCTAAAGAAAATACACTGATGACATTTCCGGACTGAGATACGCGAATGTGAAATAGTCAGTAGCCACTGGCTCAGAAGTGTTCCTTGAAAAGGTGTTAGCCTCTTGAAACATCTCCTGAAGGAGTGTGTCCTACTCTGGTTTCCGGCTCACCACAGAGAAGCCTACAAACTGACTTACTTTTCTATGGCTGCAAAGTTCAAGAACGAAACAAAGCGGCCTAAATTGGATCCTGATGAGAAAACATCACCAACTTCTCAGAAGAATTTCAGATCATTAAGAGGCTCTCTGTGCATTTGGAGCCACTGATGAGGCTCTCTACGTGACAGAGGTGAGCCTCAATGGAAGCCGGCTGGAAGAGGCGGGAGAAGCGAGCTGGATCTGCCGAGGCCCTGTATCAAAGGCTCGGCAATTACTTTGTGCGAATACCCCGGCTAATAAGTGCAGATCAATGATGGCTGCAGCTCTGCCAACTTAGGTACTGCTCAACATGCAGTGCATTAAAGTAAACAACAGCAACCGAGAAAACTCATCCAAGGGCCCCTTCAGAAATGAACTTTCCTGCTGCAACATGTCTTTCAGCGGTGATTTATTCAGAGGGCCTGGAGCACAGGCATATCCCTTCAAACTGCACTCCTTAATAAACGAGTGTGCTGTCTCCATGATAAAGTGTGACATGTATAAATGCGCACATTCAACAACGCCGTTAGTTCTTTAATGATCATATTTCAACATGCTGTTTTAGCAGCTCCAGCTTCACCCTCCACTAAACCCTAATAATAATATACGAATAATTTGTTTTAATCTAGTGCTTCATACCGCACTACTCTAATTTCTAAGCACTGTAAATAACTGATGGCATGACATTTTAAGGCAACAAATTTAATTGCACTCAATTTACTGACTTTCTTAAAGGATGGAAGACTAAGTGGGCCATGCCGGCTACAATTTGCGATCTGCCAACCATCACATGTTTTAGTGGTGAACCTTTTGCTTATCATCACGCAAAGATGCCTGTTTTTCAAGCTGGGAGGCTAACAATACTGAATATTACATCATTAAGTTTGATGTGAAATTGAGATCAAAGAGCCAGTGTTTAATTCACAGGAATGTATCTCTTAGCAGCACTGTTATTTAGTTGATTTAATTTTCAAAAGCAAAATAGAAAAGCATTAGCTTCCTAGAAACAGGCCATTTCATGGCCATGTTTACAATGAAGTAGCAATAGGTATAAACACCAGGGGTATCCTCTAGTCGATATTGGCAAAGGCAATACACATTCTGACCGTGGTTACCTCAGGTTGACGTACCTACATATGAAAAATGTTTCGATATTATTGGGCCTACATCATACTTGTCATCTTGGAAACATGACACACTTGTGCATTGTGTCTTTGATTAAGAAAGTCTTTAACAGAAATTGGGGACCACACTTCATGGGAACACCAGATGGAATAAACATAATTCTTACATCAGAGTTCCAGCCTTCTCCTCATTGATGTGCTGGAGATGTAATCTCTCTTTACACCTGTAACGACTTATGCCAGCACATATAAAAAACGGAGTAATTGGTAGCATGTGTAATTCGATTCGTCAGTGTAGCAAGTGGACCATAACTTAAAATCTGAATATACTAGGTGCTCCTGTGGGGCGTAGACCCCAATTTATGTTGAAGAAGTTGTCTCTCACAGACCCCCAGGGCCAATCTTTCAGTAGTGGGTCTAGTTTCCCAGGTGAGGAGCACAGACACACTCTAGGTCCCTTAATATACAATCAGTTTTCATATTAGGGCCAATCCACCTTATGCACACAAAGTTCATGCCCCCGACGCTGCAGGGTTTTCTCTTGTGCATACCTTTCATGTCCCTTCCAATAAGGTTTCAGCTGCATTTAGGTCTTAGAGAGAGTTTTCATGACATTAAGGTCGGATTTGATTTAGAATAACTGAGCACCCCTCCTTTCAGCTCCCCAGATTCTAAAAAAGAGCCAAGAGGTAATATTTTTCTGGACACATGACTCGGTGTCATATTGCAGCAGGTACTGGGTGCAAAAACTGTTGATATAATCGCCAAGGACAAACGTGGACCGTGAACAGAGGCGCTAGCTCTGTCTGGAAAAAACTCTCACTTTAACCAACCAGATCCATTGAAACGATTCCGGCATTACAGGTAATGCCAAGTGCATCAGGTCAGGCTCTTCATAGAATGACATGCAGTAAATTACAAGTGCTTCAAGCAGCTCGGTGAATTACAGTTCATCATGCTGAAAGGTTTCCCGCTACAAGACTACTGATATCAGATCTAGCAGTTAGGATCCAATTAACACTTTGGTCAGAATAATCAGATTGCATGTGTAAGACTTGTATAATTCGTTTATTGCTTCCATGCATCTTCTGTCAGTCCGAGCATCTGTGGTGCTTCTTTTAGCGTGCAGAGCCACTGTTCCGCTTGCCTTTGGGTGTTATTTAAGTGCTGTTGCAGGGTTGTGATGGACCCTCTACGTTCCAGCAATTTGCATCTTGTAGCCTGTAGATATTACAGAGAGAGAAATTGATTTTTTTTTGCTGGTGGTTGTGCTCAGCAGGGTTATCAATCCAAAGTGTCTGAACACTAAATCGCAAGCAATTTTACTAAGCTTATTATGATTTGTTCAAGAAACACAGTTCTGCCTCGTGATCTTTGTGTTTTTTTTCCTTCTCAGCACTGAGCAGCGTAAATGACATATGCAATGACATTTACATGTGTACTGTCATGCAGAACTACCTCCCGCTACACTTGATCTATTGCTATGACTGAATGAAAGAGCTTTCCAATTCTGAGTTATCATTTGTGCGCAGACTATGCATTATCTAAGGGTTTCTCTAGAAACACTTGTCTTCAGAGCATGCTTGTGCTTTACATGTTGTTACTTTATGAGAAGTTACTCTCTGTAATGCCGGAGGAAAGTGGATCAGAACAGGAATAAGAAATGACACTACCCATGGATGCAAACTCACGCTTGGGTAAGTGGCAATCCAAAATAACTTAACATCCCACATTTTAGTGAGGGCCATTTAAGAAATGTAGGGCCTCATTATGAGGCTGAAGGTCTTGAGACAACCAGCCTCGTGGTGGCGGTCCTAACTGCCGCCAGTTTGGCAGTCCGACCGCCAAATTAAGTATTTGGTGGTTAGACCCCCAAATGACCACATCTCCTCCTGGGAACAATTTTACTGATGGGCTGACGGTGGTCCAGGTCGGAGTCAGCCAGTGCGGCGCTCAACTCAGTGGCACCCTTCTGATTGTGACCTGGTTCTACACCAGACGTTTCATGGCGGTGAAACTGCCATAAAAGGGTGGTGGAGAACAGGTGCAGGGGGCCAAAAGGGGGCCCATGCACTTCCCATGCACTTGGCATGGGCAGTGCAGTGGTCCACCTGCACAGCACCCTGTCAATGGGCATTGCAAGAGTGCTGGTGCACCCCGTGGGTGGCAGCATTGCCACTGGCTCATTTACGAGCCAGCAACAACGGTGCCTTCACTTTCCCGCTGGGCTTGCGGGTGGAAACCTTGGTTTCCGCTTGTCAGCCAAGTGGGAAAATCGTAATGGGCCTGGCGGGGAGGAGCAGTAACCTTCCTGTCAGAAGTTCGGGGGCCAGGTCATCCTTCCTCTGAACTCATAATCAGGCCTATAATGTTTTTGCGTATTTGCTAAACTAGTGACACATTCAAATACAGAATTTATTGATCTATGGTTTAACAAAAAAATTAACATTGGTGAACTTGGAAACCCACAATTCCTGCTTGGTCAACAACAACAATTTGACCAGGTTAGGTAACTGATCATAGAACAAGCAATCTCAATTCTTGGCATACTCAAAAAATATTATGCTGAAAAGTTAACCACAACTTTCTCCACCAGAACACTCGCTTTAGAGCACTGAAGGGCACCATAGTTGGGGATACCTTGATGCATTTGGTGATAGATTTTGAATTTGTATTGTCACTCAATAGAGTGGAGTTAATGCTCCAGCAAAAGTGAACAACAGATTTTAGTCACAGATTACAAGTTATTACTGCAAGAACAGATCACTGTTTATCCTATTCACGTCAGTGACATTTGGGACTCTTTGGATAAAGCTGCAGTGAGTCCCATCCACATTCACCACTTCATAAAATGGCTGACCATATGTGGCATGGTTTAGGATCTAATATTTTAGTGCAAATGCTCTGTAAGTGAAACAGTAATTTTACTGGGAGATCAAACTTTTGCATGGTATAAAATCCAGCTTGCTAGAGATGCAGGCATTAGTGTAACACATGAGAGCAGGTACCTTTATTAGTCGTGTTGGCCTGGTGATCCTACAAGTCAGGTGTAAGAAGCTGTGGTTCACATCCAGCTTTTAATCAGATTCCACTACTTAGAATTTCAGAGAGCTGTCAATTGGCACACCACTAGAAAAAAAGTGTTTCCTCCTCTGATGTGCACATATTTGCCTTGAGAGAGTTATTGAGTGCCGTATATGCAACATACAGAAACACAGTGAATGAAGATCGGGACTTTCATGTTTCACTTTTTAAAAAGGTAATCTTTATAATTCCTTCACGTATCACTTACATTCTTGTTTTCCTTTTCTAAAACAAAGTGGATGTAAAATGGTTTCTATTTTAATAGATCGTGAAATGGACCCTTACTTTTCCTACACTGAATAAGCATCTTGCCCTTTCTTTGTTAAGTTTTTTTTTTTTAAAGTCAGCCATAGTCTCTACTGCCAGACAGATAGGCCTGGAAGGGACCGGTTGTGTTACATAGCAGAACCGTGGGCTACTCTCACTGGCTTGTAAGGAAGAGATCCATCATATCATAGAACATTAGTGTTGACTAAAACTATATTTTATCAGTCAGTGCCACTAAGATAGTGGCATTTTTTAAATAGATGTCTATCTGCCAAATGTTGAACTTAACTGATTATTCACCCAATTTAACTAGACATTCTCTTAGATCCAAGACATGTTATTTTCATGTCCCTTTCATGCGTGTGTTGTTTAAAGCTAGAGTTTCAGGCACAATGTTAATGGATCTATCACCTTTTGATTTAACATTTTGCAACCACATGTCTGTCTTTGTGGGTATTTTAGCTGTGAAATATTGCCATATTTAGCTTTTTATTCTACTAATGTGTTCAACTAAACTTAGCTAGTAATTAAAGGAATGGCACACATTGTATTGTCATAGGAAAAATTGCAGCATTTTGTTTGAACCACATCTTGAAATCTTTGCCCGTGCTCTCTAAAATCTTATCTGTCAAGGCATCTGCAAAACCATATCTGGATATAAACTGTGTGCCCATGAGCTAGCCCAATGCTAGGAAATGTAAGCTTTAGGACCTCTGTTGGAAATGACCATCTTTTGCATGTATTCTCCCTGATTTTTGTCTTCTTTTGAAAAAAAAATGCTTTCGCTAGCCATAAGGCTTTGCACACTTTATCCCTGCTAACCAGTGGTAAAGTGCATGTGCTCTCCCCTTTAAATATGTTAGAATTGGCATACTCCAAATTAGCACATTTAATTTACTTATAGGCCCTTATTAAATGGTACTACATATACCCAGTGCTTGTAAATCAAATGCTACTAGCAACACTCATTGTGCCAACCACTAAAGTAGCAATGTAAAACATGTTTCCAGGCTTACCACTGCAGCTTGGCTGTGAAGATGTAAACTGCTGTTTCGATCTAGCAAAATGAAATGTTTCCAGGACTACACCGTTCTTTTTAATACCTACGAACAGTGCTCAGTTTGCAAACAAGAGAGTGTCTGTGCCTGAAGCTCTGCTCAGAGCCCTGTGGGTTGTGCAATTACTTAATAGCAAGGCTGGTATTCTTAAAGACACCTCATGTCTCTTTAATCCACTACCAGACACTCCCTGCACCCTTATGCCACTTTTGCCAGTCCCAGCGTTCCCCCTTTGGGGTTGTTTTGCAGACTTTCTCTTCCTCCCTCTTTCCAACCTGCGTGTTTTTCCCTCTTTCCTGTTAGAAAAGGCAAAAGAGGAAAAATAAGTGTCAGCTCCCAAAATAAGTGACAGGGGCCCCCTCCATCAACCACCAGCTCAAATTAAGCACTGCTTATAAGCAACCCCCAAGGTAGCCCCTAAAAGCCCATATGGCAGGGTGCATGGTATTTAAGAAGCAGGACATGTACTGTTTTACACGTCTTCAGAGTGGGAAACTTCCAAACTTGTTTTTCACTGTGGTAAGGCGGTTTCACCCACTAGTTAACCCTGGTTTACACTATTATGCTTAAAAACTGGTAAAATCAGTTTGGAAATGACTAGAAAAATGGTTGAAGGACTCGTTTTAATAGAAATTTAAAGGCCAACTTAATGATCAAGTCAGAATTTATTTTGCTATTTTGGAAATGGTACTTTTAGAGAGTGACCGTTTTCTTGCCTAGTCAAACGTTTTCCTGCCAGTGTCCATCTGTCACCTGACCCTTGGTGGCTTCTCTGTTGTGAAAAGTGTATCACTCACAGGCAGTGGACAAAGGCCACAATGTGTTTAGAGTGGGACTCCTCCCTTGAGAGGATGATCTCAGAGTCTGTTCCCCACTCCTCCTAGGGCTCTAAAGGGTGTCTATCTTGTCACTGGCATATGAATCTTACACCTAGGCCTGCCCCCCTTCACTCTTGAGTTATACTGGCACCAAAGTGGAAGTAGAAGAACTGACCAGAACTGATTTAGGGAGTGGACAAAGGGGCTTGTGACACAAACACAGGTTGGCAATGGGCAGAAATGTGGGCCCCACAGACCTGTTCTCAGAACACTCTTTGACCTGCAAAGATCAAAAGCAGTACTGCCCTGCTGCCCAGAAACCTAAAGGAAGACTGGATCGTCATCTTTGAACTTAGCAACCCAGAAATGACTCCAAGGGTCAGTTGGGTGACTTCCTGTTTGAGCTAGAGGAACACAGCATGCTTTCAGAGGCCTCTTTGTCTGTAACTGCCCAGTTGACCAGTACCAACTGGACATGTTCTGGACCCTGCTGATGGTCGCTGTTGAAGTGCATCCTAACCCCCAAGTGGTGCCCCCTGTGTTCCAGATCCAGAGATGGTGTGAGTGCACTCCTCCTATTCCCAAACTGCCAGAAGTGGGAGTTAGAAACTTTCTGCCAAATGTCTTCCTAGAGAATCATCAGACCAGAATTGCTGTTGAAACTTCAGCCATCAATGCCGAATTGTGGGTCAGATTCAGCTTGCTGGTTTGCTCCACTGAAGGAGCTCTGATTTCAGTAAAGATTTTTAGTCCAAACATAGAGGACTTCATCGGGACCAACGGCGATCAGCATCCGATCAACATCAAGACCTTCTCGAGCACAGAGTTTGGACTTCACCTGCTCTGAGCTTTCTAATCTTTGTAAGCAATGGTGCCAGGGCCATGCTTTTCAGCAACCTGTAGTCATTGACTCTCACTTTGGAGTCACCTTGTAGATTGGCCCACCAATAACTCATCAACAACTACTTTTTCTACATAGAAGTTTCTAAGACAAAAGATAAACTTTCCTCCTGGACAAACCGAGTCACTGTATCCAACTCAGGCTCCATCATGGTCAGCAGTAACCTTTGACTTTGACTGGGTCTAGCACAATCAGATAACTATGGCTGGTGTTTTGTTCTTTTTTGTATTATTTTAATTCACACTTTAAACATTCATATCTATGGTGCTACCTTTTGGATTTTAGTCATTTTAGTGTAATTCTGTGTATTACATTTCATTCTAGCTTTCTAGGTTGATCTGGAGTTATTCTTGTGTTATGTTTTCACTTTATTACCCTTTAAGTACTGCATAAATACTTTACATATTGCCTCTAAGTTAAGTCTGAATGTTTTGCACCAAACTACCAGAGTGTTAAGTGCAGATTTATTTAGTGTACTTGGTGGTTCACCTCAATAAGGATTGTGATTAATATTTAAGGAGGGTTCTCACCCCCTTAGCCAATACTCCAATTTTGAACCTAAGCATTCAGCTGAGATAGATACCTGTTTACAAAACCACAATGTACTTTATATTCTACATGTTCCTAGAACATGTTGAGATAGTGCTTAGCTACCCACATTTCCAACACCACAATGACGCAAGATCTTTCCAGGTTTTTTGAAGACATGAGGATGTACTCTGACTCTTGTATATTATTTAGCATAACCTGACAAGTATTTGTAATACACTACATCTGCATTCAGTGAGTACACAATGTATAAAAAAAATGTTCTATCAAATAAACAATAATTAATATGGTTTACATTTCAAGCCTAAATTACAGATGAACTAAATGGCCAAAACGGCCAGAAATATTCTATAACTCTTTGGGAAAAGTCATGGTGTGCGCACTGATAATGAAGCAGCCTCAATTAATATTTGGATATTAAATAACCATGTTAAAGGGTGTAAATGACAAGATCAGGCAGCACTTTTACATAGAGCCTCCTAGCTATGTAGGTATATGACTCATAATTCCACCAAAACCATCAATGGGTTCTGGAAATGTTTCCATTTCATATAATTAGTTTTCATTTGTGCTTAATGAGTTGTCTCTGCATCTTAATATATTTCCTAAACATGTTTTGTATACCTTCCTGTACAGGGGCTTGTCATGCATCCTAACAAATAGTTAGCACGCCTACATGTGCGACACTAGCAATGCTATAATTGTTGAATACATAGATATATCAAGGCAAACCAGTTACCTGGTTTTGCACAGCACTTTTGATGTTCATGTTACTGACCCAGTCACTTAACATAATGCATCATCAGTAACACTGGAAAATTATGGAGGTGACCATCTAGTTAGCACTTTGTGTATGGAATCAACAATTGTGTGTACCCCTTTTGTTCAACCTTTTGTGGCCAGCAGTACATCGGAGTTATTTCAGTCAACAGCTGAATTTACCTTAAAGCTCTGACAGTGTCTAAACTTCTATGCCCTCTCCTCCCGTTCATAAAGCAGTGCAATGATACCAGGTCATCAGACACTGACAGTCACTGACAACGAATATAACTTTAGAATAAGAGAATATTTCAGACAGTGAATGAAATACAATGGTAAAACCAACATAACATGAATTATTTGGCATATCTAGTTTGCAGAGCGCACTTTCCCAGTTCATTCCCAGCTTCAAATACCCACGGTCAGTCAACATTATTGTCAACATTAATAAGGAGCCACATGGTCTTGAACCTAAATCTGTGTCTATAATTCAGAACAGATTCTTGGATCAGTATTGATAACACACCCTCCTTTAATGAAAACACTGGCTAACAGCATGACAGAGGTATAAACACATGTATGTACCCATACAGGGGCAAGTGGCCTGCTCAAAGTCTGTTCATGCTTCCATGGTCCCTTGCCCCAGTGAATCTGTACTTGTTTCCATCTATGTGTTCCACAAAACTGGGATCCTGTTGGTCAACATAAAGTTACTGCTGATCCTGGAAGGGCATTTGGAAGAACTCTTTGCCTCAAGTGATAGGGCAATGAATGTCACCATTGGTGAGCTTGCTTTTCCTTGATATGCAAAGTAGCATTTCTATTAGAAAGCCCAAATGAACATGGCCTTTATGATTTACAGCGGCATAACATAGGCTTCATAAATGCCCCAGTGGATGGCAGTATGTGGGAAAGGAGTAGGCATTTTACAGCAATATAACAAGATCTAATGAGGATTGAAAAAGAGACTTTTCACGATCAGGGACTGCCAGATAGCAGTAAGGGCGACTGGTTTTGCTATAGCAGTAGGCACATTCTTCGAACATTTATGAATAGATCTACTTTGAAAATGAAACAGTCAAGCATAAACATGTGGATCATAGGTAAGCAACTAAAACAGTGGCTGCACCAAGGCATAGGAAGATTGGAAAGTCTAACACACAGTCCTCTACAATAGGCTTCTACAACCAATACCTCATTTTATGGAAGAGGTAGATGAGATTGAAAACACATGAAACCCTTCATTTCTCATACCCTTCGGAAATGTTAATGGTGTTATGGTGTTTGATCAACAATACCCTACAGTATCATCTGCCCATTTACAGTAATGCTAACAGATAAATAGGACTCAGACAGAAACTTTAACCTAGACTATATCCTGCATCAGACGGTGGAGAGGTGCCACAGATTCCCTTTCATATTTAGAGTGCCATATTTTTGGAGGAAGTGGCTACTTGGGCAATGGCCATCCTGCCAAATCACAATCGCTTAGCACTCTAGCACATGGACTTGTGAAACAAATACAACACACTGCCATACATTTGTAAGAACTGAGCCAGAACCAGAGCAAGTAGTGCAGTTATTGAGTGGATTACTCTGTAAACCAGTGGTTCTGAATCTTTTCACTTCTGTGGACCTACACTTTATCATTACTGTAACCCGGGAACCCCCACTGAATCTTTATTGTAATCCGGGGACCCCCTACTGAGTTATTACTGAGATATGGGGACCCAATCTGTTGATATTTTTTAATTTTCTAAGCAGTTGCGGAACCCATGAGAAGGCATTGTGGCCCCTCATGGGTCCCTGGACCACAGGTTGGGAACCATCGCTGTAGACCATGCTGTAGGTCAAAAGTCATCTTCTCCCCAAACAGGAGATAACCCAGATATTTATTGTGAGTGTGATACAAAACAAATCCTAGTTCTATAAGCATTACTTACAGTTAAGATTTACCATCCTTCATCTGGTTCCGAACTAGCCATAATAGACAACACCAACCGAGGTCTCAATCATTAGGTTCATTTCACTTTCAAGGAAAATACTATTGCGAGACCATTGTTTGCAATATAAAAAAGCATCATGTTAAACACCAAAGACGTCTTTGTGGTTCTTCAAAGGGTGCTGCAAAGTTACATAGAGATACCAGCTTTGGCGCACGCTGTCACTCATGGTTATAAAGCCAAATGAGAGAGGGGGCCAGTACAAGCACTAACCATGTTATTTTCAATTTGATAAAAGAAGATACTGCCGCACACAATGAGAAGTCCATAATGTAATCACATACACAAAAAGTCCATGGAAAGTTGTAAGGTTGAAGCCATTTATTGTTGTGAGAAATCAGATCTTCCATAAACAACAAAATGTAGAAATATTCACAGCAACAGCCAACAAGTGTTTCGTCACCTTGGTGACCTTTTCAAGGCTGTGAAGTAGGCAAAATTTGCAAGGACTTCACCATTGTACAATCAATGAGGATGTCAACAGGGATGCAAACAGCAAGTACACTGGTTGCATGTGATCACAACACAAAGGAGCCTTTGACTGTTACAGCAAATTGTGTGATCATGAACAGGACCACGCAAAACACATCAACCATGAGAATATTAAACTAATTGAAATAAGAGGCCCACGGACTAATAAGCCTTTTGAAAGAGAGTAAGTTAGAAGAAAGACAAAGGAAGCCACCACTAAGTGCTAGAGCCGAAAAGAAGGTATGTGCCATGCAAAGACATGCTGGAAATCAGAGGATGTCATACCTCAGTGATGCAGAGAGGAAGACAATGTGTATAAAGGAAGAACCAAAGTGAAAAATATCATACAAAAGGTCCAATCAAGGACAACCGCAGAGATGACAGAGATGTAGATGGCTTGTGACCACAAGGCTACAGTAAAAAACACAATAATAGGCGTGCTAACATGGTTAAGTATAATGGAACAGTTGGTAAAGACGTCAAAAAATCTCAGAGGTCAAATAAAACCATTCTCAATTATACGCATGTAAACAGAATACCACTCAACTTTAAACAGGGAACAATGGTAATTTAGGGGTGCTATATAGAGCTTAGTCATTACCCACTTAAGTAGCCAGAACCTTTAAGATGGTTAGCTTAAAAAACAAAAAATGACTTCCCGTTTCTGTTAGCCAGTCCCAATAAGAAGCGGATGGCAGGTGTTAAACTTCACTAAGGATTTTGGAGTCTACTATCCACACACGGAATGTGCACCTGGCTGTACTGAAGCTTTACAAGTAAGTGGTGATGATTATCTGTGCACTGGATAAGTTATCTATGGTTGTTTTCCTGTTTTGATTCTTTGTGTGTATAGTAGACTCCAAAATTGTTAGCAAAGTTTAACACCTTCAGTAAAATGTAGAAAGAGAACCAGGATAAGAAAAAGGCCACAGCCAGACAGACCATACTCAGGTATTTTGCAAAGTCATGGAAATCCTCATTCGTGGTAACCACTCTCCTCCTCTGTGCCGTTGTGTCATCCACTGGGTAGGAAGAACACCAAATGAAAAAGAGCTCAGGAGTTAAGACAGTTGTGAAACAGTAATTCAAACTGTGGTGTAATTCCATAGCCACAATGATTAACCTCCTCTGCAAGAGCACTGCCACAGCAAGCCCCGGCTCACTCTCCCAGCTGTTTAAAATGGGTGATAAACAAACAAAGAATTAGCTTCAACAGAATTCTGAGAAGCCTCTGGTATGCACGGGAATTAGGTGTCTAAATATTTTAAGATTTACACTACAAGTGCCCATGCATTGATATACTGGGGAATGCATGTATGTGTGTTTGGAGGAGAAGGGCATATGTGAAGGAGGCCAACATGATGTTGTGTAGCAGAGGCAGTCTCTATTACACTGGGAAGAATCGGGTTTTATGGCTCTTATTGAATTTGTGCCCGAGCGACCGATATATTAATCAATCCTCCATTGATAAACAGTGACTTACTTAATTCACAGTCAAACCTGGGTAAAAACCATGTAAGGCACTATGTCGGTGTGGCATGGGACTGTTTACGGAGAACTACAATGGTGTAGGCGTCAAAAACGATATTGTAGGCGCTACATTTAGTTTCTGGATGTTAGAATTTTTTTTTCATTTCCAATATTCTACATATGTTTTAGTATGCTCAATCGAGTAACGTTTTAAAGACACCAGGGACCTATTTACTTCTGTACCCGTATAGGAGTATTCTTAAACTGTGAGTCTTCATTTAGTGCTCAATATCAAGGCATCGAACATAATGCCATGAGGCGCTTTCATTTTTCATAGGTCGACAAAACTTGTTTTTTCCCTTTATGTGCACATCTAATCGCACATAAAGTCCCTCAAAAGATATATGCGAAAACAACGTTGCACTTTGTTAACTGATCTGTCAATTATGTCAGACAAAAAAACTCGACTTGGGCTTTTGGGGTGATGATATCCATCGACGACTTGGCAGGACCTCAGTGTTTTGGGATCCCTTGTACAGGGCGATGACGTTGTTAAGGGAAACCCATATTAGACATAGTCTAATTTGATATAATATCAATTGAATTATTCTTTAGTTTTTGCTGGTTCAATTTTTTTAAAAAGTCTGATAGGTTAAATATGTGTTCATCCAAGCAGACCACATGACCGTCTGTGGAGTTTTGTCCTTTTACCAACAAGCAAATAAAAACATGATTGAAAACCGGAACCGCCTGGGACCCCTACTGATCTGTGACATACCTTTTGGCAAATGTAATACTCTGTTTACACTACATATTGAGCATTCGGGCTCTCGGACATATACTGCATTACAGAAGGCTCGTTGCTTCAGGCAAACTGCGAGCAATAGACAAATACAATGCCTGGCTCTGAAACATGACATTCACATATGTAATGAATAAGAGATGAGTCGCAATAAAATGCGTATGAATTATACCGCGACAAGGCACGCAGTAATGCCTAAACAATCACATACAAAGTTGGTGAAAATAATGAAAATCTGGAGACATTTAACTTTCTAGAAAGTGTATTGATTCTATGTTTACTGAAGTATAAATATTCATAAAGTATTGTGCTTAAGGGAAATATTGGCTTGACAGAAATATACCGTGAAACCTCTAATAATATAAACGGAAACGCATTCATGATTACTTTTTAAAACAGTGCTTGCGAATATCCTTCGGGAAAATAAAGTATGGCCATATTAGGAGCATATTATTGTACTTGTGCGGTGACTAGATGTCCTACAAACAGTAAAGCAGAATTAAGGCATCCCTTATGTTCACCATTATTAATTTTAATGAAAAAACTAGGGCACTGAGTGAGTGAAAATGAAATAACGAGAGCAGCTGGCAACCTATTTCAAAGGCTATGACACCTTAATTGGTATCTAGAAACAAGATTAAACAGCTTCGCCGATTTTGTTTTAAGTATGCTGTACAGAAGTGATCTGTAAATTTTTTGTCATCTACACAGAAGGTATTTAGGTATGCCCACGTATTTGAGTAGTGCACTCTAGCAAAACAAGTGTGAAATTGACAATCTTCTCTCCCCCCCACACACATTACAGGCCCTATTCACAAAGGTATTTACGTGTAGTAAAGTTTTGAGTGCAGAGACTCCGCACTCGTAACTCTAATACAAGAAAATACCTTTGTGAATCAGGCCCTACAACTATAAGTGAAGATAATTGCACATGCTATGAACGCTGCCCCCACCTATATCATACTAATATTTCAAGTAAAGAAATTTGGAACTAAAACATTGCATTCTTGTTTTCCTTCTTTCAGATTTGCTTCCCGTTTCTCACATTATTTTTTTTCGGTTTCTAACTGAACTGCCACCAGTGTTCTGCTGTGAAGACCAAATGATTAGCTGACTACTCCACCCCATCATGTACAAACTCATTATTTATCCCTGTGATTGCATAAAGTCAGCTTTCAAGAGTTTTCAAGAGTGCCAGTTCCTATGGTGTTAGTCAGAAACACACATATATATATATAAATTAATCACCAAATGGCCACTTGCACACCGTGCGCTCTTGCTCCTGGTGCTGATGAAGGAGTTAGCGACCAAAACTCCTAAAAATTCCTCCAACAAGATGATCCATCGCACTCCAGGTAGTTATTATTTCAGCCTTTTATTATCATTTCAGAAAAAGTGCTCCCACCACCCAACGCGTTTCAACCTAAATAGGTCTTGATCACATTTTGTTGGAGAAATATATATATGTGACGTATCCAGTTGCCCGACATATGCATCAGTTCATGTGGAGGACATAGAAAATATTACCTTCAGTGTCATTGATGGGATTCCTAACGATGCTAGAGGTGGCAATCGAGAATTAAAATTGAGAACTCTTGAGTTCAAATATATTATCAAACTCAACACTAAGGAGCCTCATGGTTTGAATATCCATGAGGAATTGTCAGTGCATATAGTGTAGTCCAATGATGTTAAGACATTTGGGTAGAATATAGTTACATTAGAGTGTACTGTGTTGAATACATGTTAAGATTATTGCATTTTATTTTATCTTAAGATCCATCACAATGTGCTTTGAATTAGGAGTATAGTGAGATTTGGTAATTAACTATGGATAGCGACATATATGCAAGATAGAATGTTATTTTTTCTTTTTTCGTTTTATGTTAATTTCAAATTTCTGTACTTTCATTTATTGAGTTTTATAGTGCATCTTGGGAGTTACTTTGTATTATATAAATGGGCAAAATTGTTGAGTTCAGTTGCCAGGCAACACGATTCACTTTCCCGATACGTTCAATGGTGTATACCGTGCTTTACTTTTGGTGGGTCTTTGTGTTCGGCAACAGTATTTGCGTTCACGACATTTCAAAGACTACACGTAAACGTAATGTCGCACCAAAAAAGCAAAAGATCGCGGGTGCCGAGAGAGGAATGCCATAAGAGTAAGCACTGACTTTGATACATGTGTTTTGTAGTGTGATGATTTATTTAGTGCTGTAACAAATAGTAAGCTAATCAATATGTTGTATGTTTTCTGATTTTTTCAGGAATTTGAACAGGATATAATGAATGTAGATATTATCAGTCAGGTAACGCTATTAATTTTCCCAAAATGTTCAATGGTGCATATCGTACTTTACTTTTGTTGGGTCTTGTTGCTAGGCAACATTACTTGCATTCCTGACACGTTAGAAACTACACGTAAACGTAATGACGCACCTAGAAAGTAACATGATCACGGATGCTGAGAGAGGCATGCCATAAAAGTAAGCACTAACTTTGATAAATGTGTTTTGAGGGGTATAATTCATTGAGTGTCGTAACAAAATGAGAGCAAATTAATGTGTTAGATATCTTCTCATGTTTCTCAGTGAACTGAATAGTTTACAATGAATGCTGATATCATTGTTTAAGGAGATGTGATCACATGGTGTAAAAGGGGTTTTAAATCACACGGCAAGATGGCGAAGGTTTGGTTGACAAAGGCAGATGACGCCGAAACGCGTTCCGCTTCGTTTTTCTTTTGTGTTTTAAACCCTTGGTTCCAGAGACTTTGTGGTGTGCCGTTTCTTTGCTGTGAGCTTTCACAAAGACTGTGTGCATATATATATATATATATATATATATAAAATCTATATATATATATATATATATATATATATATATAGAGAGAGAGAGAGAGAGAGAGAGAGAGAGATTCATTTGCCAATGCTACAATACCATCTCCAAAGTTTTACTGAGGGAAAGATGGAACTTGCCCCCACCATGAACCTGAAAGAAAACATTCAAAATTAAAGGAAATTAAGAGGTCACTTTAATTTATGAGTCTGATAATGACTAATGGTACTTAGAATTTAATAAACGGTTCAAATATGACCTTAAGACAGTGCTTAATTTGTAAATGACAACGTGCCGGTGCCCAAAACCCTCCTCTTAAACATGCGGCTGCAACAATTAAATGTGTGAACACGGAATACTGAGGCAGCCAAATCGTGAAGCCATCTCGGGCCTCTTCAATCCATTAAAAGCCACTCCCTGCCCCTTCATCTCACTCTTGCAGCTTTCTGCTTTCTACCTTAGTGACGCTTTTCTATTTTTCTCTTCCTCCGTCTTTCCCGTATGTGTCTTTTGCTCACAGCAAATGCTTGAGACAGAAGAATAAGCCCCGGCCCTCAAAAATAAATACTGGTGCTCAGCACCGGAAACAATAAGCACAAATTAAGCACTGCCTTAAGACCTTCAGGTGCATCATCCCTCACACCCAGAAAATAACAGCGCTCTTTTCCTTCCATTGCCTCCATATTTCGACATTGGTCCTTGAGGTGTACTGTTCCACCGTATTTGTTTTCTTCCTTTCACATCAGTTTCACTAGCCTGGTG
The DNA here is from genome assembly GCF_031143425.1 of Pleurodeles waltl. Taxonomy (NCBI): domain Eukaryota; kingdom Metazoa; phylum Chordata; class Amphibia; order Caudata; family Salamandridae; genus Pleurodeles; species Pleurodeles waltl. The sequence continues at coordinate 561,907,462 of NC_090442.1, forward strand.
AGAAGTTTCCATGATTGTTTTGTAGAAATCATGAGCAATGCCCATTTCCTCTTAAGAAATGTCCATTGCAGGATACAAAACAACTCCTACAGTATTCTTCAGGTGGCTTATTTCACACGAATACTGCTTTATATAACTTGACAATGGCAACGTAATGGAAATTTGCTACAATTCATGACTACGTCAATTTTCATTGTTGCTAACAGCTTCAGCAATGTAGCACTGTTTGGCACATCAATGCAAGTGTTGAGGTCACTTACACAACATGTCAGTATAATGGAAAAGCAAAAAGAAGTGCAAAGGAGTTGTAAAGGTGCATTTCTCCTCCCAAAGGCATGGTGTCTCGGCATATATATATGAGAAATTGAAAATGATGGGTCAAATGCCACTGGCACTACATACCAGACCATCTTTTTCACCCATGTTGCCACTGCATTCAAAGAGCAACCATATGCAAATCAACTTATACAGGAATGCAGAGCACTGCTAAAACCCTATTTTAATGCAAAAGGAACAAGAACATGCAGGCAGGCAGTGAAAGCGCACATAGAGCACTGCTAAATGTAAATAGTTAAAAAAAAATGTTCATGTTGCTATTCAGCGAGAACTTATTACGTATTAGTGAGGTGGTGTTTATTAGGCTCATAAAAAGTGCAAGTGTTAGGAATATTTAAGGATGTGTTTTAAGATCTACTGGTTATCAACAGTTAGGTAGTTGCTGATAATTTAATTCTAAAACATAAATGAAAGAGTAAACGTTGATGTCTGATATCAACGCAGCTCAGTTAGCGCATGGATATGGCTACTGGTTTTTGGATGCTTCTAGTAGGGCTATACGTCTAAAATATCTAATCACGCTAAATGACAATAAAACCAAGAGACAATGAATAGCTATGGTGCCTGCGCTTTATGCTTCATGGGGGGCAGCGAAGCACAATAAAATACCAATAAAATACAAAACAGCATACGAGTAGGGCAGATTATATTATTCAGCCCCAGAGGGAAATAATGAACATTTATGTAGGCAAATCATTTTTAACAATATCAACTACTTGTATTGTTAGCAACTATTTGTCTATAGGACAGGGATTAGATTGTAAATGAAATGTTGTGCATCAAACAGTCTATCAATTGTTAGTGTCCTCAGTAGGAGAGAAGTAGGCATGACTCCAGGAATACTATGAGAAGAAAGAATTTAAGAATATATCTAAGTGTACGTTTTCAATGTAGAGTTCTAATAAGAAGGAAATTCAAATGTATATGTATTATATTGTATCATTTACATAGTGATTCATACACCTATAGGGGATGCCAAGCCACATTTTCAGAAGCATAGCAAGCTACACTATGCATAAGCGTGTGGCTGGCAGAATGTTGCATTTTTAGTTATAGTGTGGGAAGCATTTTGGTACTGTGCATGAAGTGACCAAAGAGGTGCTCTTATCTCGATCCAGGAGCAGTGTGTAACAGTGTGATGAAGAAGGAGCTGTGAGAGGTAGAAGCACACATTATAATCCTAATTAGCACTGAAATGTATTGGCAGCGACACAGTACCAGTCCAGCCACAAGAGTCTTAGGGTGATGTGTGGCTCTACCTCAAAATTGTAGGCTTGGGCAAAATTCTAATTACACCATTGAAATTGGGGCAATTTGATAAATTTCTGTTAGTCTTGTGATGCAAAATTACCAAAAATCACATTACGCCTATTTGCATAATTTTGCATAATTTCATACAAATATTCAAACTTAACAGCATAGGAAAAGAGCACAACAAGCTGACGGCTGCTGTTGTTCCTGTTTGGATGCACTTAGGACTGTTTTCTAAGTGAAAAATGGATTCCCAGGTCCCTTTTCGATGCAAGGGTGCATTCTGCACTATGAAAATAGTAAGGTTATTCTCTGTTGTAACTCAGCATAATCTTGAATAACTTTGCAGCAATTTTCCATAATTATGCTACAGCAAATTACGCAAGGTACACCCCCCCTAAAAAAAGGGGACAAAACAGAAAAGTCTTAGAAATCCACATGGCAACACATAAACGGCAGAAGTCCTGTCAAATAAGTAAAATTATGCCAAATGTGCAAGAATCGAAGGCATAAGCAGTAGCCATGGACCTTTTTTAAAAGCAGAAGTACTCTCTACTGCTGCACAAATGAAAGAGGTAAAATTGAAGAGTAGTCAGGGTGGGCGACCTGAGCAGAAAATTCACAATATTGAGAAGGTCCACATTCCACCTACTCCTGCGTGGCTGGGGGAAGTTAATGTTTAAGCACAGGCCACATCCCAGTCCCCTTTCATGCTGCCAAAAGCTTCAAAAGACAGATTCAGCATAGGTCAGGAGGTTCCTCTAAAGGCACATATATCATGCCTGGGCCAGCAATGATCCCTAAATATGACTGGCAGTAATCTGTTAGGGTGACAGAAGTAAAGTCCTCTACTGGCCAATCTTTAAATCGCTTATCCTGCTTCCATCGTTTCAGCAAGGATAGCGGCAGGATACAAATTTGGTAGTTCTAATTTAGATCAACCTAAGCCCAGCTCTTTGTTGACCTGTGAGCCTTGTGAAAAGCAGCTTTTTAATATATGTTTCCACAGGTCAACTTTCGATCAGTTCTCCTGTGCCTGGTCAGTTAGCTCACTCCCAATTACTCTGCTCTCACAGAGGCTTCTGACCAAAAACAATCATTACAACAGATTCATTTCTTTTTCTGGACACCTAAAAAGTCAACCTCCTTGAAGGTTGATTCCATCTAGCAAACTGATGATTGACTCGCCTGGTCAATACAACTCATATCTGCCCTACGGGAGACAAGTCTTTTTCTTACTTGTAGGATTGTATTTAATTGTAGCATCTCTAGAGTGCTTCATACCTCACTGAGGGACACCAAAGCACACTACCACCACACCATGATTCCAAGCATGTTTGGCAGCGTGTTGTGTTTGCTGTAATCCCTGCAAGTTGTGAAGAGAGCAGAACTATCAATCGGGTTACACTAGTTGTGCTAATAGAATGTAAACACAGGTGCGCTATTGCTCAGAAAACTCATGTCTTATAGGTAAGATTTTAAGTCAGCAAGCTATCACTCGGGCCACAGAGGTCTTGCAAGTGCAGTGTAACAACAGCTGAACTATCACTCAGGTCACACTGGTCTTGCAGGTATCAGGTAGGGTCTTAGAGAGCAGAGGTATCTCTCAGGTCACAATGAGCTTGCAGGTATCAGGTAGGGTCTTAGAGAGCAGAGGTATCTCTCAGGTCACAATGAGCTTGCAGGTATCAGGTAGGGTCTTAGAGAGCAGAGGTATCTCTCAGGTCACAATGAGCTTGCAGGAATCAGGTGGGTTTTAGAGAGCAGAGGTATCTCTCAGGTCACAATGAGCTTGCAGGTAGACTGTAAAGACAGCAGAACCGATGCTCCAGTCTCGCAGGTCTTGCAGGTAAAATGTAAAGACCGCAGAGTTCTCACTCAGATGACACGGGTCATGCACATAAAGTTTAAAATGTCATCATTTGTCTGATTTCATCAACACTAGATACAAAACGCAAACTGTTTAGACAGATAATCATTTATTTTACATGAGAACTGACTAACGTGCAATTGTTGGGGTACATTTTGCGGTTCACATCTTCATTTGTAGTTAGGGTGATAATTCTTTGCATTCAGTGTGAAATGTGTCTCATAACACTTATACATAGAAGGTGTGGTCAAACAGGGAATTATCTAAAGGAATAAATAAATATTCTGCGTCTTTAGAGTCAAGGTCAACACAGTAATAAGTCACTTCCAAAATGCAAATATTTGAAACACCAATGACACCGTTCACAAACAAAAGGCAAAGACAACAGAAGCACAAGACTACAATCAAAAATAGTTATCCCTGTTTTTATTCTTTTGCAAAATATGTGTTACACCATTCCTATTTGTTCCAGTGATTCTCTATAAATATATGATTCCTTTTGACCGGCTTTGTCCCTCATCTGTTTCCTGCTTTCCTTGTCAATTTTATTTTTTGCTTGATATTATATGACTAATTCCTTACCTGATGGGCTAGACTGCAGTCTGCTGTAGGAAACATGTTTGTATTTTAATCCATATAGCGACGAACCAAAAACTTTAAAATGTTTTCATATGTCTGGCCAACAAATGAATTAGTTAGGTAGTCCATGCCCAAAATTCAAATTATCTTGTGACCTAGTTTTTGGCGAGTTATGATCTAAGCAAATAACCTCTGATTTGTGAACATAACACTGAAACACTGAAAAAAATGGAGATCCTGCAAGATCAACGTCGTATAGCATACACCACAGAAATAAAAGTTCAAAGCTGGTGAGAAAGTGAGGCCAGGTGGTATGTGGATAGGTACTTGGTGTAAAAATTTGAAAAGAGAGTATACTACAACTAAGTGCTCAGAGACAGATCTATTAAGTTTCCCTCAGCATGGAAGCAATCATGCTCCTCTAGGACACGAATTCTGCCTGACAGAAGTCTGCACTAGTATAAAATGCAAATAAAAATGAACCCGAAAAACTATATGAGTTCCCTTCGAGACAGGAAAACATAAACCATATGTAGCAAATTTTAAAACATCAACAGACATTTAAAATGTTTTAAATACTTAATGATGTATATTATGAAAAAGCTAAAGGTAGTGACTTCAGTGTCATGGGCATATCCACAAAATATTCTACCTTATGTATTATGACCAGCAGAGAGTTATCAATTGGAGTGTTTTCTAGCTACAAGAGGTAGTGCGTGACTAGACAGTGAAGTTAGATATTTTACATCATTGACAGCAAGCTGATATTCTCTGGGTGGCTGTCTGTACACAAACATGACATCTAAAGTGCCTGTCCAGACACTTAGCAATGAAGAACCAGAAGACGCGATTCCTCAAATACACATAATATCCATGTGATCAATAAGAATGGTGAAATATATATACTATGCATGAAAACAATACTTGAAAGGAACATAATGGCTATGACAATTGCCGTGAAATAAAGAGGTTATGAGAGATATACGCGGCTGCATAGAACGGATTCCTAATAGAACGGAGACTTGGGAATGTTGGCAAACAGCAGGTAAATCCCTGTAAGCGCTCAAACTCTCCAGGTTTAAACGCTGGGAGCAGTCATTAGAGACAAAGTACAAGTGCAATTGTGCAAAAGTTTCAGAATTCTGGTTTTTTTAGTTTAACTATTATTTGGATTTGGTTTTATTGATAAATTTACGTGCGAAAAGTGCACTTACTCTCAACTGTGAGACAGCATTACTGCTACATTTCTGCGAGACTGAGTTACAAGATCACATTCCACCTGAAGAGCTTGAGGTGTGGCTGTTGCAATCCTAAAGGAACCTAGAGTGACACAGAACGATGATAAAACACACAAAGGCAAGTGTCTAGCAAGGTAGAGTGTTCAGCTATTCAGCGTCTGATAATGCTAGAAGCAGTAAGTTGAGCAAGCCTTCGGGAAGCACCTGTCTCTTAAAATATGATTCTATATGTGCAATTGTATGTCAAACACCTAGCTGAAGGTGTTTAGAGTAGATTTTAACAAATGTTTATCAGAAAGTGATTAATGCTGAATTAACCGGGGAAAACGTGCATTAATAGAATGAAAATTTAGTTTGCCAACAAACTGGTGCTGAAAGATACATAATCATATCTCAGGCTGAAGTAAGTTCTATTTTGCATAATATCACTTCCACGTTGTCTCTCCTAACCAGGAAACTGTTATTCTCGCATAAACACAAATGGGAAAGGTGTCAATCTGCGCACGAGGACACCGCCCCAGGGTTCATAGACTTGTAGAGTTCACATTAGCTAAGTTAAAATCTGTTAGTATATACCTCTGCTTGCATAACGTCCTGTGGGAGGTATGAATACACTCCCCTCCACTTACTGAGCCACATGTGATTAAGAGAGAGTCTGTAATACGGCCAGTAAAACCATCTTTACAAACAGCTTAACTGACTTCACATAAATATCTAGAAATTATTTAGGAACACAGAACTCAAAGAGGATGTGACTGTGATCATAATAGAGAAGTGTGAGGTGATTCTTGAATAGAAAAATATTAAGAGGAGCTGAAGATGGGATTTAACATGTGTCCTCAGCGCCTTGAGACCCCACGGGTGACTAGCCCCGCTATGGAAGTACTAATTGATTGTTTGATTGATTGACCTCTAGCGTGAGAAGATACAGGACACTCTGTAATATATTTCGATCATTTTAATTTGCTGTGAATTTTTTTTTCAGGTTAATTAAGACTGCTCTTCTTTCAGAAAATGTACACGTGAATAATCATGTACATCTCAGCTGATCAAGTCTAATAAAAGGTAATACGAAATAAAATGCAGAGAATCCTATCTTGGTTTTAGACAGCAGAGGTGTCACATAGGTGACACAAAATTAAAGAACAGCTTTCAGACAGCAGAGAAATCTTGCAGGCTCAGACCTCTAAAAGCAGACCTATTGCCACTCTGAACTTTTCTATTGGTGACTGCAAAAGGTAGGTTAATTGTTCAGGATGCAGCGCTTCTATTTCACAACAAACTAAACATAACATTGGCATACCTAGTTGGTTGCACAGGATTGTTAGCAATGATTTACAAATAACCTGCTAGATACGTTGTGTCCACCATACGTGACCTCTTCACTAGTGAATACTGCACCATTGCCATTGGCTTTCAATATGCAGAGTTCACTTGGACTATGGTTGTATCTTGTATTCATTTTAGTTATGTATTCAGTCTGATAGTTGCATAATGCACTGACACTACACTCTCATCCACAGTCTGTGTCACTCATATCTAATTTTTGCTGATCTCTCTGTACTCCATCCACGCCCTCTCTAACTGTTTCTCTTGATTTTCTATATTTTTTGTCATCCATTCTGTTTCACCAAGTACTGCACTGAATAGGTGTTTCTTTGGAATCAGAAAATCCCTAAATGCACACCTGTTGTAAGTACACTAGGGCATAAACAGCGTCCAAAAATTGAATGACTGAAATTTTATGAATTGCTTTGTTAGGCTACTGACAATGGTTTTTGGGCCTAACCCCTAGAAAGTACTCCTAGAATTCAATTTTCTGTCAAATACTGCTAGTCTAATGTGTTATAAATGAAGTATCAACTGCTATTAAAACGGTGAAGTGTGATACAATTCGTGAATCATCCTAGATTGTAGACTAAATCACAGGGCATTCTCAGTGCCATGTGTTTTAATGCTACTTTGGGCACGATTCCAAGTTACACATTACTGCCGGGGTGGTACATCTTCAGGTGAAATTCACCTCATCTTCCCGTACCACCATGACATTCCTTTGCAACTACTATACAAAATAAGTGTGTGGAGCCATATTTTGTGGCCCTAAAACCACACAGAGTTCCTGATTCAATGATGCTTAAGCCATACATTTCCATCTACTGTGAACTGGTGGTAAATGTATGCTGGGACCTCTGCGATGAGTGGGGTAGCTAGAGATTGGTGTGGGAAGTAGGGGAGTGAAGCCGAAGATATGGTCAGGCATGGGAAATCATTGAATGCTCCTCCCTGCCAGTAATCAATAGGAAATGAGCCTTGGTTGCTGCTGCAACCAAAGCCATATGCGCTTTACTGCCAGAATTACCGTCGGGTAATATCGGACCCAAAGTTTCAACACCCTGGAAAAATAGAAGTGGGATCACAGGCCCACTCAGCCATATTCCATCTCGGAAATCTGCTCCACCGGACTCATAATCCGGGCCTTTATTGTTGTCTATCAATCTATTTAAAGACTAACACGCACCATCTATAGGACTCTTTCTTTGCTGCACACATTCCACCTTCATAATATATCTTTAAGTCAATACGTTAAAAAAAACAACTCTTGACTTGCAATTTCATGTCACTACTAATTTATGATGTTTTCAGTGCAAGGCGCATAGGCACCTGACACATTGACAGATTTTACAAAGCCAGCGTTAATGCCAGACAACAGCAAACACGTTTCCATCTACACTATTTTCTTAACAGCATGGTAATAACCTTTCTAACCTTATCTGGCACCAGTGCATAATTAGATACACAGGAGTGTGACTCCAATTGGAGGTGTTGGCATTGTAGCGCTCTGTGAAAATATTAACTATGAGGTTAACTCCAATTTTCTCGTGTTTAATTAAATGCACGTGCTACTAATGAGGTAACCCACTGTTCCTTGATAGTATTAATTAGCTAAAAGGAAAGTGCACTCTCTCACTGCAATCTGATCCTAAAAATAAGGTTCATGTATGCTAATTGCAAGCAATTTTAAACAGTACAATTTGAAGAAATAGTCATAATATAAGGAAATGACTGTTTCACAACTGAACAGCTGTAACTTTAGTTAACAGAAAAACAAGCACGCATTTTGTGAAACTATTTTGTGAGGCTTGTGGAAAAAAAACCTGATCCACGTAGACTGTACAGTAACAGGAAAGTGGGCAGTAAGGGGTCAATGCCAGGCAGGATTCTTTTGAGCAACACAATCCAATATTCACCAAAGCTTACTGTCATTTAAGAGTCAGTTATGCAGGAATTCAGCATGGAAATGCAGTAATGAAAGTAAATTCAACCTATGTTTTAATCTTGACAAGGTGTAAAAAAAAGAAAGGTAAGGAATACGCTTCAGACCTTTTTACACTGCAAGTGTTTTTGTTTTTAAACATATTTATCATGGGAGGGGGGGTTTCTTGAAGAACTGAGCTCAATATATTTTTTTATATAAATGAAAAGATAATTATTTCAGAACCAGTCACTAGTAGCGTGCAAAATTCACAAAATTTGTTTTTTTTGCAATTATGTGATTTTTTTGCAAAATTACACGTAATTACATGACAATCAAATCCGTCATTTCACAATAAAAAAAGGGCGAAAAAAACAAAAAAAAGCTTCAAAAACAACAGGCAATCACGTTCTATTGTTTCCATGTGTTCACTATAAATTATTATCACGAACTGCACGTAATTGTGCAGAGTGGTATAATGGTGTAACTTGGGGTATTTTGCATAACATGCATAACTTGAAATTCCTGAAATTATGTGACTTTCTTCAGCATAGTTTAAAATTCGCCCAGAAATAACTCAACTGAAGGTTGCAAGAGGGATGCAGACTAATACATTATTTGCAACAACAGTTCAAGTAACTTATGGTCCACCAGCAAAACTATCCTTCAAATTAGCTTGTCTGAGTTCCACTACATGATACACACAATTAGAGTTATACTGACTTAAAAATATATGTTGACTTAAAATATATTTTTCATAAGTGAATGAAGAATCGGCTAACACAGTCCTATATGACAGCAGTTGGTCTAGTTAAATGAAAACAAACACCCCATTAGGTTTAAATTTATCCCTAGAGAGAAAATTATTTATCATGGATAAATCAAGTGCAAGTCTTATTTATTGTATTTATATTCATGAACAAAAGCTTAGTCCTGTTGATCTTATTGCTATATTGTTCCGACTATTATTGGTTTTTATGTTATTATGTTTTTTAACATATATTTTTTATCATGTATGATTGTTATTTTTATTTCTCTAAATGGTCCAGATTTCTAGACCGAATGAATTCAAATAAAAAAAAAAAAAAAGTACAAGTCTACCTGCTTCCTCTGGATGGGATGTTTTATGTCTTCACTGAAAGCTTTGTATTTTTTAAACGTAGGCCACTATTTACCTTAAATAAAATGCACAATGACTTAGCCAGTTAAATTGAGTTTTACTGTCTTGCTCTCAGGTAACTGAACTTAGTTACACACACAGCACAGCAAGCGTAACTACTTTCTGCGCACTCAAGCATCACTTATGCAGCACCTGTATAGTGCAGGCACTTTTGCCAAGCTTCTTTTTTGGATATTTTTCGCTATTTCCTGATTGCAAAGTATCCAGATATCTCTTGTAATTGAAACGCAAGGGGTTGTAGTTTGTCGACACAAATCGGCTCTGCGGGGCCCATTCACAAAGATAAATGTTGTCATAAATGTAAATTTGCAAGGTATTCCTGGTGGGCGCAAGCATTTTTGGAGGTGATAGCTCTGCCATGAGTGCAGAGAACTTCACTTCCGTAAATACCACTCAATTGGTCAGATTGGGGGCATTCCCGGGCTTACCAAGGCATAGTTAGTCTAGTTGTTTGGGAACATGCATAAGCAAGTGCATTGGTTCACATTCACAAACTGTTGACACTCCCTTTTCCAGCTTGGAGAGGATCTGCATTTTACTATAGTCACGTGCTGGAGTAAATCCCATTGGAAGGTCGGAAGGAGAAGGGATCTCTCCCATATTTGGTAGGAGTAGGCAAAGGGGTTTCTTCATGGGGAAAATAATTTTCCACACAGAGAGAAAAAAAAACATCAGAAGGGGTCAGTTATGGAATCGTCTTACTAAGCCCCCTTAAGAAACCACATTCTTCCATGTCTTTAAAGGGGGTTGGATGGATATACAGGGAGTGCAGAATTATTAGGCAAATGAGTATTTTGACCACATCATCCTCTTTATGCATGTTGTCTTACTCCAAGCTGTATAGGCTCGAAAGCCTACTACCAATTAAGCATATTAGGTGATGTGCATCTCTGTAATGAGAAGGGGTGTGGTCTAATGACATCAACACCCTATATCAGGTGTGCATAATTATTAGGCAACTTCCTTTCCTTTGGCAAAATGGGTCAAAAGAAGGACTTGACAGGCTCAGAAAAGTCAAAAATAGTGAGATATCTTGCAGAGGGATGCAGCACTCTTAAAATTGCAAAGCTTCTGAAGCGTGATCATCGAACAATCAAGCGTTTCATTCAAAATAGTCAACAGGGTCGCAAGAAGCGTGTGGAAAAACCAAGGCGCAAAATAACTGCCCATGAACTGAGAAAAGTCAAGCGTGCAGCTGCCACGATGCCACTTGCCACCAGTTTGGCCATATTTCAGAGCTGCAACATCACTGGAGTGCCCAAAAGCACAAGGTGTGCAATACTCAGAGACATGGCCAAGGTAAGAAAGGCTGAAAGACGACCACCACTGAACAAGACACACAAGCTGAAACGTCAAGACTGGGCCAAGAAATATCTCAAGACTGATTTTTCTAAGGTTTTATGGACTGATGAAATGAGAGTGAGTCTTGATGGGCCAGATGGATGGGCCCGTGGCTGGATTGGTAAAGGGCAGAGAGCTCCAGTCCGACTCAGACGCCAGCAAGGTGGAGGTGGAGTACTGGTTTGGGCTGGTATCATCAAAGATGAGCTTGTGGGGCCTTTTCGGGTTGAGGATGGAGTCAAGCTCAACTCCCAGTCCTACTGCCAGTTCCTGGAAGACACCTTCTTCAAGCAGTGGTACAGGAAGAAGTCTGCATCCTTCAAGAAAAACATGATTTTCATGCAGGACAATGCTCCATCACACGCGTCCAAGTACTCCACAGCGTGGCTGGCAAGAAAGGGTATAAAAGAAGGAAATCTAATGACATGGCCTCCTTGTTCACCTGATCTGAACCCCATTGAGAACCTGTGGTCCATCATCAAATGTGAGATTTACAAGGAGGGAAAACAGTACACCTCTCTGAACAGTGTCTGGGAGGCTGTGGTTGCTGCTGCACGCAATGTTGATGGTGAACAGATCAAAACACTGACAGAATCCATGGATGGCAGGCTTTTGAGTGTCCTTGCAAAGAAAGGTGGCTATATTGGTCACTGATTTGTTTTTGTTTTGTTTTTGAATGTCAGAAATGTATATTTGTGAATGCTGAGATGTTATATTGGTTTCACTGGTAATGATAAATAATTGAAATGGATATATATATTTTTTTGTTAAGTTGCCTAATAATTATGCACAGTGATAGTCACCTGCACACACAGATATCCCCCTAACATAGCTAAAACTAAAAACAAACTAAAAACTACTTCCAAAAATATTCAGTTTTGATATTAATGAGTTTTTTGGGTTCATTGAGAACATGGTTGTTGTTCAATAATAAAATTAATCCTCAAAAATACAACTTGCCTAATAATTCTGCACTCCCTGTACTCTTACCTACACCACTTAGCAGGTGAAGTTCTTATTTATAAATCTAAATCACGGTGATAAGCATAGAAGTCGCTCTTCCAGATGCAGTGAAACTGTATTTTCCAGGCAGTTTTAATGAGGTATGTGATAGTTTTATGTTGTATCACGCATGCTGTATGGTTTTGTTTTTTATGAACGTTAAAGATGCATGTTCTTAATAATAACTAAACACAAACACATCTGCTTCCTGGAATAACTGAGTAATGGTTTGATGTTGGTGAGGTAGTGGAACTGCAAGTGATTCCGTAAAGTGCTTCCGAAAAGTAATCTAGAATGTTCTAATCAAGGCAGTGTACGGATTTCCAACAAAGACAGAGTGAAGAACATTTGTGTTCAATAGCATAAGGATGCCCCTCTATCACATCAGTGGAGTGAAACATCTGCTCCTTTCTCCTCTCCTTACGCTTTTCCGCTCACTGGCAGAGATCAGGTCTTTAATGCCATTGGGATCTGGCGCCCAGCAAACAGCACGTTACTGCAGCAAGGTACACACCCAGTCTAGACATGTAATCTTTTCCGATGGACACACCCAGTCTGGTGAACGTAAAGCAACACTAACGGAAGGGGCGGTAATAAGCAGAGCAAGGGAATGCGCTGGTCTGATTTGCTTTCTCTACTTTCAGCGTGATAGCTTATAAAATAACTCATTCAGCAACGGTGGAAGAATTATTCCTGCAACTAGGAAAAATGCAGGTTTGTCAGCAAGGGTGTAAGGATTATTATTGCAACTAGAAAAAATGAATTTTTGCCCACAGTACCCCTTCACCCAGCAAAAGGGTCACGTGTAGGTCCCTTGCAGCATTATGCAACCTTGTTTGCCCACTGTCGGAGGAGCAGCAAGATGGCTGACTTATTCCACTTGAATTAAGAACTGACCTTGCAAGCATCTTCCCATGTGTTTCCTCTGAAAGAAGAAGCAAAACCGGTGGCAACTTCTAGATTACTGCTGTAATTAATATAGTGTGGGTGTTTATGTTGACAGAAGATGGACTTAACAGCAATGTGCTCGAGGACCGGACATGTTTTTTTCTGTTGTCTTCCGGTCACATGCTGCCATAGAACTCAATCAGGGTTTTGCGAATTTGTTTTAGTTTAACTTTGAATTTCGGAAGAACCATCGAGGAACTGTGCATATTAAATTTCATTAAGGGTAAATGGGTGGTGGAGAATGCGCTTCAAAGCTTAAGGTATCTACTCAGCACAGTGAAAAACATCATCTGATAGACCAAACCTCTATGCAAGGTGGAGAGCAAGAACCAGACGTTGCCTTGCAGCGGGTGGGGGAAGCATGGACAATGCCCCAAAATCCTTGAAATATGCGTTTGTTACAGGATTATCATTTTTCCTCATGCTGCATTACCTACAGGTACTGCTTGTGCTAAACAAACATCTGAAAAGTCTACATCACACTACAAAAGGCAAAACATTACACTAGTACTTTGATAAAGAAAGGAGACTTCTAAAGAAGTATAGATGATGACATTGACTTGAATGGCTGATTTAAAATACATCAATTTATCCGATTGGTAATTTCTTCATTATGCCTCGTTTCCTATGTTGCTGCGAAATCTGACCTATATTAAACAACTACATTGATTCTGTGCAATGATTAATTATGCAAAGTGAGCATTTACTACATACAGCATTGGTGTTAGCCTGTAAACAGTTAGGAAAGCTTCCTAAATTTATTACAAGGACTTTCAAAGAAACCATATAGAAGGATGAAAACTAGTCTAGGAGAAGTTAAACACCACATGCGCTGGAAAAAAGATAAATGTAAGTACTTTAGTGAGATCATATTTTACACACAAACAAGGCTTGCATCAAACAAGATTGCTTCAGAGGCTGTAGGTGTCTGCCATTATTTTGATGCTGTCTGTATACTATTCTATAACGCAAAAAAGACCAAAATGTAATAAATAACATTTGTTGTGCAAAGTATCCCCAGGAGTAGAAACGCAGAACTAACCTGCAGTGGTCTCTGTTTGTCGTTGCCCTTGGGAGATTTCAGTCCACTGTTCTGCTGCTGTAGAAGAATCTGTCTCGCTGCCTGGAGTGCCTAAAAGCAAGAAAAACACGAGGCTGAAATAATTTCGGAACACGTCTTGTAAAATACAACAGTGCAGAAGTCATACAGAAAGCAAACAGGATGTCCAAGGCACAGACTATTTTATTGTATTTTGACAAACAGAAACCCATGCTAAAAGAGCAAATGCTACAGTTCACTACTAGTCTACACGAACCAGAAAGGAAAGTTAAAGTCACTTTGTTTGAAACGCATACAGAGAAACACTACAAGAGAATAGCTGCACCTGGAAATTACCAATACTGCAATGTTTGATAATAACCAGTGTTAGAAATGGGATCTTTGGTTGGCAGTCAGCTAGGACCCCCACTCTAGTCAGGCTAAAGGAGAATCACACTCAGTTAACCTCTGTTCACCCCCTTGGTAGCTGATCACGAGCAGGCGGGCTTAAATTCATAGATAATGTGTTAAGTGTAAGTACAAGCACACACAGTAATACAGTGAACCACTACAAAATAGACAAGACCAAATACAAATCCACAATACAGTTACAAATATGAACTCAGCACTTAAAAGCACATGAATAGTGCCTAGAGGCAGAAATACTGCAAGTTGGTTTAAAAAGGCGTAGAGACGGAGTTGTTTCCTACAATACGATGCCAATGGTGGTGTTTACAGAGTCGTTCAACCCCCTAGGTACAGTACCTTAGCAAACAAGTAGAAAACAGGCCGGTGCAAGGAGTCAGGGAGCGAGGCATCGCTGGATCTGATACGGTGTTGGTTCTAGTGCTATGGGGCAGAAGGACAGAGGCATCACGCAGCAGCATCGGGTCCGTACTGCAGAGCGGTGGAGGTGAAGCTGCATCGGTTGCGAAGTCGGTCCCTTTATTCCGGCAGGCTCAAAGACCGACTAAGGCACAATGCTGCGGGGCGACCTTAGAGGTTTGCGATGAGGTCACAAGGCCACAGGCAATGCAATGGTATCGGATGTCACAAATGTCAGACTTATGACATTTCGAAGTCAGCGAAGTCGAGTGGGATCAGCGGCTGCAGCGATGCAAAGCCTACAGGGTCATCGCACTTCTGCGAGGTCCACTGCCTCAGGGCAGGAGGCGTAGCGGTTCCAGGCAGTGGCAACCTTTATGAAGTCGCACTGTATTGTCTGGCATTGTTAGACAGGTTTTTCTCCACAAATTCACTACCAGGGGCCCATGATCTGGAATGGCACCCTCTGGCAAGCTACAGTCCACAACAGGCAGACTCAGAACTGGGTGGTGAAGCCTTTGCTGTCCACAGCTCATAGCTATTCGTCAGGCAGAGGTTCCCTTGAGTCCTTGAAGTAATCTGATTTGCAGAGGATTTGGATGCAATACTAATACCATTTTCAGCCTTTGAAGTTGGCAAACTTCTTAGGAAAGTCTCAAGTGTTTGTAACATCCTTCCTTGTCCAGCCCAGGCCCATGCCACACACCAGTGGGTTGGAGACTGCATTGTGTGAGGGCAGGCACAGCCATTCCATGTGTGAGTGACCACTTCTCCCATCATAGCACCAATGGTTCATCAGGATATGCAGGCTACACCCCAGCGCCCTATGTGTCACTGTCTAGAGGAGAGGTGCAAACAGCCCAACTGTCAAACTGACCCAGACAGGGAATCCACAAACAGGCAGAGTCACAGAATGGTTTAGGCAAGAAAATGCCTACTTTCTAAAAGTGGCATTTTCAAATTCACAATCCAAAAACCAACTTCACTAAAAGATGTATTTTTAAATTGTGAGCTCAGAGGCACTAAATTCCACATTTTTAGCTGCTCTCAAAGGGAATCTGCACTTTAATAATATTTAAAGGCAGCCTCTATGTCAGAGGTCTTCAAACTGGGGGGCGGGCCCCCCTAGGGGGGCCTCAAGTGTTCACAGGGGGGGCTCCAGACTCTTGCCAAAAGAAGCATTAAACACATAGCAGGCCTTTTTTTAAGTAGAAGCATGTTTTTGCATCTTTAAAAAGGTAACAGTACTTAACTGCAATGTTTAAATAGGTCTAGACATATTTAAACATTGCCATCTTTATACAATAATTGTGCAAACTTCTGAGGAGAGGGCCCAAAGATTTGTATTTTTCAGCTTGGGGGCACGGCATTAAAAAGTTTGGAGACCTCTGCTCTATGTTAACATATGAGAGATATAGGCCTTGCAACAGTGAAACCCGAATTTGGCAGTCTTCCACTGTCAGACATTTAAAACACATAAGTATGTGTCTCACCTTTAACATACACTGCACCCGGACCATGGAGATACCTAAGGCCTACCTTAGGGGTGTCTTACATGTATAAAAAGGGAAGGTTTAGGCCTGGCAAGTGGGTACTTGCCAAGTCGAATTGGCAGTTTAAAACTGCACACACAGACACTGCAGTGGCAGGTCTGAGCCATGTTTACAGGGCTACTAATTGGGTGGCACAACCAGTTCTGCAGGCCCACTAGTAGCATCTGAGTCACAGGCCCTGGGCACCTCTAGTGCACTCTACTAGGGACTTACTAGAAAATCCAATATGTCAATCAGAGATAGACAATTGTACATACATTTTACACAGGAACACCTGCGCTTTACAGCTGGTTAACAGAGGTAAAGTGCCCGGAGTATCAAAAACAGAGTCCAGCACACATCAACAACCTGGGAAACAGAGGCAAAACGTTAGGGGAGACCATGTAAAGGATGCTAAATGTAACACCCAGGTGTGGGAATCTCTCACAATTCCAAGTCTGGGAACTAGGAACATGGAATAGCCTATGATAGTGGTGTTATCACACCAATTTTAACATAGTCCAAACCCCACCCCCATATACAGGTCACTTCCTATCATTCACATTTCACTAAGCTTTTTGAGGTGGTATCTGAATGTTGCAAAGCATGAATATGTGGGTATTCCCACAAACTGGGAATCCTGATTCAGAGGTAAACCCATGTTTATGGTTGTGGTGTAACGGCCAGAGCGGCTGACTTTGGAGTTGGGGAACCAGGTTCGAGCCTCAGCATCAGTTCAACATCCTGTGATAGTGGGCAAATCTCCTAATCTCCCCGTGCCTACCAAAAAAGTCCTTATGTAATGTAACTGGGGCTCATGTCAAGCGCTCCACTCCCTTCAGGTCGAGTTTAAGCTACATGAAACCGCAAAAAAAAAAAAAAATGTGACTATCACACCAAAAAGTTTACCATTTGTGGATCTTAAAAATGCCTGCGCCGTCACTGCACTTAGCAGAGGTGGAGTCAGCATGTGCAGATGTAGGAGTCTGGGTCCAGTACATGCAATGTTCCCAAATATCAACAGCATGTGCTCAATGTGAGGGTGGGAAGACAACTGGTGTTACTGAAGTAATGTCTGAAAGACCCTTCACCTTTGACAGCGGCCTATTTGACGAATACCCCAATACAAATTCAAGAATTGTGTTTTAAGTCTGCGCTGTGCTTATGCCAGGGATTCCCTATGTCGCATTTGTATAGGGGCTAGCACCCTCTGGAATCCCTACGGCTCAGTGGAACCTTACGGCACACTCCAGGGGCCTGCTGAATAAGGATAGAACCAAAACGATGAACCATCTCCTGAATAGACTGGTGTCTACCGCAATCCAGGAACATGCCTAGGGGCCCTGCGCATGTTTTGTAATGTGAACAATTTGAGGGACTCTTATTTACAAGGGGGAGATTCTGCACCAGGGCATGTGATATTTTACAAGAGACCGCATTTTAAATTTCAAATTGCATGGGATGACAAAGAGCAGTCAATATCAGCCAACGGTAGCTGGTTTGCTCCAACTGCACCCCCCATGTCATTTCCGTATCAGTGCTGCTTTTGTTTTGAAATTGAGGAGTGCACAAACGGAAAACTAAAACAAACAGTTCTCTGCTTATAAGAGCACTATATTACATGCTTCTTAATGCAGGTTGAAAGAGCTGTGACAGCAAAAGCCACAAGCACATTGGGAACATTGCGCTAATGATTCTATGTGTCATGTGAGTTTTGTGAGGGTTCTTGATTGCATGCAATAAACATAATTCACAAGGTCTATGAAAATCTATTAGATTTGCGTGCCGAACAACAAATGGGATATTTGTACTAGACCATGAAAATAAAACTCATTTGAGCAATCTTATGGTAAAATAATCAAGATTCACAACAGATAAACAATCGTAGAATTTGCACTAGAATCAATGGGCATGTTTTTGTCAGATATTTTCTCGTATCCATGACGACAGTTGATTTGACGCGATGTGCATATGGCATTACACTGCCAGCTGGTGTGAACAATGTTTGAACTGCTGCATTGAGATGCTGAGCAAACAGAAAAAGTTGCCACGTCTTAACCCTGGGGGAAGGCAGTCATCCCCTGATCAATTATGAAAAGACAGAGAGAGGGCTGCTACAGTCTGGCTCCAAGCAGGTTTTCTGAGAAGGCAGACAGACACGGAAACCAGAGTAAACAAACCGAATGCCGTGGCATCATCCCCTAACAACATTGATTTGTCTCCTCGTAAAAGGCTACGGTACGAGTTTGCAGAGCTTGCCTGGGTGCTCCTGCACATCTACATAAAATTCGCAGAGGGAAAGGTCATTTGTCTAAACGCACGCCATAAACAAAACACTACTATGACCAATTCCTGTTCGAAGAAACAATCAAAAGTTACTTGTGTTAATTGTAAGAACCCTATACTGCTCACCTAAGAACAGACAATTTCCCGCCTCGTAAACTATGAAGAAGTGAATTCAGCATTGAAATATCAAATTATTATAATTCATGTGGTAAGTTAGGACTCTCAGAACAGGAATTCGAGGTTTACTCTACGACTTAAACTTTGAATTCCTTGTTTGCTGATGTTACAGTGACACCTAAAGGCAGGTCACGAGCAAGCGCTGGCTGACGTCAGAGAAAGACTTCTTGCTCTCTCCAAGTAGGTCAAAAGTCACTGTGGCGATTGTTGATGGAGGGGGGGCGAGGAGGTGGAGCGAGGTAAAAAAGTGAAAGAAAGGTCCGAGTTATAGAAAAGAGCGCAAAGTGACATGGTGCGTGTGCAAAACGAATGTTATATGAACTGAGTCCAGATTTACAAGGCCCTAGCACCTCTTAGCACCACACTAGTGTCATTTTTTTTTACACTGTGGCATTAATGAGGTGATTCTCTTTCGCCATATTTACAAAGTGGTGCAATGCTTGCATTGTGCCACTGTGTAACCTCTTGCTCCACATTATGCTGGCGCCAGACATAATGTACGCAAGGGGGGGCATTCCCGCACAGTGAGGCCCGTAAAAATGGTGCAGTGAAATTACAACATTTCACTGTGCCATTTTTAGCGTAATTTTTAACGCCTGCTCAGAGCAGGCATCAAAATGATGCCCCCATTACTTTCAATAGGCCTCCCTTTACTTTGCATGATTAGTGCCACAATTTACGGCGCCAATCCTGCAAAGTACCACAATAATTTCTGTTGCTATTGTCCTAACATGCACCCAGGTGGGCTATATTGTAAATACCACACACACATGGTGTCATTGGGTGTGGGGGCGTAGTGGGGCACAAGAAAAGTGACACCACTTTCCTGTAAATCTGGCCCTGAGTGCTTGAACTAAAAGTGTCAGGGAGAGGGCTTCATGCAATGCATCAACAAAGGAAATTTGGAGAAAGAGCAACATGGGCTAAACGTATGGGCCACAGAAGGCAAATACCAAAAGAAAGTTGCTGCCAACAAAAAACAAAACAAAAAAAAACACACACACTGCCCTGATGCAAGTGAGCACTAATCGCAAGTAAGGCCATGGTCAATGCCTGTTCCACCTACATTGATGACCGCCATCAACTATTATTGTTGGTTCCACAATCTGCTGTTGTGAATATATACTGAAAATATTACAGTGCACAGTTGTACTGGTAAAGACGCTTCTCGCCTCAATAAAGAATATTAGGTGATGAAAAAATGACCGTTAATAAATACATCTAAGAGCCTACAGAATGAGCAGGATTTACTGCAGTTTTGGAGGCACCTCTTTTAAAGTATCTCAAATCACTCCATCTTTTAGAATATTTAGCAGGTAGTGTTCTCTCTCAACAAACAGGGGAGTAAAACTGAACCGTTTCATAGCCTAGTATAAATTATTACTAAAAAAGTGGCACACATTTTTTCAAATACCATACCATTTTAAATTATTTTTTTCACTTAAAAAAAAATATATGTTTTTATTATTTCCAAAATGTGAGTTTCAAATTTCCCACAAAAAATCCCCCATCCATGTTCATTTCTATAGTAAAACACAAACGTCTGGACAAAAATAGCACTACGCCACAAATCGTTGTAGTCCAGCTCCCCTGCTGTTTCTTGAAATGTGAAAAAAAATGTATGTTCACACTGTTGCACATGCTTCCATCTAATTAGTTCAGGCACTAGCCTACTTAAAATATTACCTTCTGTTACGAGTTGATCAAAGCACACGTCAGTATTCAGACAGACTCTTATCATCAACTGATCATTTAAAGCAATGCTTTATAAACTCGTGAAGGAACACACCAAAGACTGTTCCATTCTGTCTCTGGGTGCAATTCAACTTTCCAAACCTTGATGTCCTCCCGTACAACTACATGTACAAGTATGTTGCAGATAAACATCATGTACTCTTTCAAAATGATGTTATGTTGGTAGAGTTTATGCTCCCTTTTTACCTGCCTGATCACCATGTAAACCAACCACAACAGCTTCTGTTTTCTGGTGACTCAAGCGGGTTCTTTGAATCCTTAATCAGCATATTGGCACTTGCTGCTGGTAACTTTCTCCCCGAATGAATATATACAGTAAATCTAGATCAATTTATGAAGCCACATTTCATCATCATTTTTACAGGGAGTTATTGTGACGCTATGAGCCATTTCAGTTAGCAAGAAACACTGAGTCACAGTGAATTACACAAGAGGACTACATTGACTCCACTTGCTCCACCTATCGCAGACCCCCATGAGCACATAAAGTTGCACTGGTCACATGTGCACACTACAGAGAAGGTTTAATTTAACTTGGACAATATTTGGAGCGATTCACAGAAGAAAATGAATGTACTCACAATGTGTAAAAAAACTAATTTTCTTCAGAGATGTCTATCAGATTTACCACTCAAACTCTATCTTAATGTGCATTTTATGAGTCAATGGTGTTAAGAAGCCCTTCAATGCCTGACAAAGCTCTGTAAATCTTTTCTATGGAGAACTCAAGGACCATCAAGAGAGATCGACATCCATTTGACAAAAGCTTGCGCCCATTCAATCATGAATGATCATAATATAGATCCCCAACTGCTTGATGGAATTGGTCTACAGATGATCAAACCTTTTCAAAAGACTGGTGTCTTCAGCATAAAAGAGCAGCTCAATTGGACGAACCCCAATCGTTTACGCAGTCATTGAATATACCAATTGATTGGGAAAAGGCTGACATCTATTGTAGCGCACAGATTACAGGCAGGTCAGCCTCCAGACATGGGGGTATAGACATGATTTCTCCCGAAAAACCGGAAACGATGCTATGCTCATCCTGCTAATCTTCAATTATGAGATCACAATCAGAAATTAACTTTGTATCAATCTTTTACACTGCACATGTTGATGGCTCTGTTCGGTAGCCACAGGGAATTCTACCACCAGCGCGGTACTGATAATAATTTACATTGTTTCATTTTACATGGTTCTGATACGAAAGTATATGCAGGAAGACATTCCTTCCCAAGCAGGTAGAACCATAAGATAAATGCTGATCAGAATTTATTGAAGAGCCCAAGTTGTCTCCTCCCAGATATGCCTTTGAAAATAAAGCACAAGGTCCACAGCATCGAAGTTTAACTTACCTCGAGGGCCCAGTTAAATAAATTGCTAAAAATAACTTGTAAATTGAAACAAAAATAACAAATGGAACATGACATACATAATAATACATAGCTTGGAAAGTTATTTATTTGATGTTAGTAAACTGACATTCTATGTAGTAATAATAAACCACAGAGAAGAAAAGGTTTTTTCTGATGGTATGCATGGACATTCATCAGACCAGTTTGTGGCAACACAGGAGAAAAATATGCTAACTATTTCGGTATTTGATACTTGAATCAAGTAACATTCCTCCAGCATAAATTCTTTTTTTGCCCTATTTTGAAAATAATAATGAGAAAAATCTTACTTTTGGATACAAGGACTTCTAGAAGAAGGAGACAATTAGAAATTACTTCATTCCTGCTAGCCTATCCGTTTCCAGAAATCAAAGAGAAAGTAGCTGAATTTCCAAAGAACCTGAAGAATGAAATGTGTAAACCGAGGAGCCTCATTTCAAAAGAAAATGTGAACAGCTTGAGAGTCAAAAAAGCCTTGTATAGCAAATGAAAGAAATACCGCCAGTCCAAATGACTAAGCAGGACTATTTGGGCCAATCTACTTATAATATCTTTCTTCTTTCCTGGAATTATCACATGGATTTACTTTCTTGCATGGCCTATTTTAACAGGTTTCACTTTTGATTTGTTTTGTTCTTAGAATTAGGATTAGCCAATTGGTGAGAACCTACTTAAATATAGAAAATCCATGAGAGTTCATCCTGAGTAGCTTTGTAATAGTTTAGAGTTAGCCATTTACAAGTCGTCTGTTAAAAGATAACTCAAAGGAGAAGATGTGTTACTGTTGTGATAGATCACTGATAGTTTAAGACACTGCTGCCAGAGGACACAAATATCACTTGCACACAGTTAAAAAAAAAAAAAAACTAAATAGGCTGTCTGGGATGAGAAGACCATAAAGGAGTTAATTTTCTGATCCTCTGATTTCCACTTGCAGAATAGATTCACTGAAAACAATGGATGCAGTCATCAAACCAAAGTAAGCTCAACATTGATGACACATTTTGACAATTCTGAATTCTTCTTAGCTGTAGACGTTGGACTATACCAATGTTTGGTACGACACTTGATAAATAGTTCAATTGTTTAATGGAAGTTTTCATCCCAGATGAATGACGAATCCAGCAAACACTTTGCTATTTTAGGGCACGGGTTTTAGATGACCATTCAATCTGTAACTCAGAACTCAAGTCAATGCATCCACATCACTGGTGCATTCACTGGCCTTGGAAAAACCTGGAAAGGGGTTCGCCATAGATCATGCTGATTATTTATATATCTTGTATATATAATATATTAGATATTAGGAGCATACATAAAGATTTGGTAGTAATGGAATCTGAAAACATGTTCGTGCTTCAAGAAGGGATAAACAGATTTATTTCCATTTATCAGCATTCACTAAAGTCAAGAATAATTCAAACAGGCGACACTCCAAGGTGCTAACAATATTCACTCCAATGATTAAAACACCAAAACCTTTACTTGAGGGCTGAAACAGAACATTACATCTAACTTTGCATACAAAATTAAGTGAAACATGCAAACATTAACACTTGTATGAGAACGTGAATGAATTATACACATTAAAGTATCTGTAGAAGTGAAATGAGTACATCTTGTCTCCATGGTGAATGATTTGTGCGACTGCACTGACAAAATATTTCCAATGACTTAGTAATTTGCTTCTTACTGGTAAGGAACACTGAAGGAGAGAAAGTGTAACATGGCAAGACAATTCAAGATGACAACATTAAGCAAATAGTTTTATGAATTTTTTTTTATTTTTATTTATGGCATATTGTCAATAATAACTTGAGCAAAGTTGTTTTGACACTACACTCAGAACAATAGTTAATTCGGTTTCGTTATGTAACACTATTGCACTGACCAAGGTCATGTTATCTAATTGATAACATTTGTTCTGGCCGTGAGTAATCTTTGTAGTCCATAATTTCAAAAGTAGGCTCCAGTGGTAGAAGTGATTGTGACTACATGTACAACGTATTTAAGCAAATTCAGAATACCACATGTGCTATGCAACACACACTAACCTGCAAGCACTGGTCATATCTTATCAAATCTTTATTCTTGGTTGATTGAATATATATCCTAAAAATGTGAAAGCCTGATATACAAATTTAAATGAGAACTACACATGGCAAAATGTAAATTTACTTTATAAATAGCTGTATTTTCCCATTATATTTTCTCCACCTATGAAATAAAATCTGAAGCAGAGGTTTAAAGAAAAAGGAGCGGACAAGTGAATCATTTGTAATTCCTACTCAAATGTCTTCACTGTCTCTCCTTCCCTTACGGGAGAAAGGATTGAGTATTCCATAAACAAGTTACAAAGCATACTGATGCTGAAGCATGCTGCTGGGTTGACAACAAGGTGCACTCAACTACACTAAAACTGATTAAGTAGGCATTGCTCCAGACAGACAACTCAGTCTGCTGCTGCCCGCATGGAGGCCAAAGACCCTGCTCATTACAGCTGCCTATGCTACCTGGGTTCGTCATGTGCTCGCATCTGCTTACAGACGCAGCACAACGGAATGCCAATCCTTTACAATACTCTGCATCACCAACCTTTCTCGAAAAAAAGAGCCACCCACAAAACCTGTTAGAAATAAACTGCATCAATAACAAACCTCCCACTCACATTTGTAACTTCTCTATATCTAGCCTATACTCAACATAAGATTCACCAATGTATACTAGCCACAAATTACTGGCAGACCCAATAAATTCAGAACATTTCTGCATGTTGGAAACCTGGTTAAATGAGTTATCCCAAAACATATTGGACTACCTCTTCCCTCCTGACTACATGATGCTATCATCAGACAGACAAAATTGGGGGTGGAGTGGCCATGATTGTCAGATAATCTCTCTCATCATCAATCCTAAAAATCCTCCTAAGATTAATTTAAAACATGAAAATGGCACTGGTAGCAAATCCTTCCTTAGCTATCTACCTTCACATAATATATCAGCCAACTAAACCCCCCCAACAACTATGAGGAATGGTACTCTGAATAAATTGCTCTCACCAAGATCCTACCTCCAAACATCTATACAAGACTTTTCAATATCAATTGGCAGAATCCTCAGTTAAACGTTTTCTGAGAACTAGACAGTGTTATGAGAATGCCTGACCTCACTCAATTGTCTACCCTACCAACCAACAGCCAAAAAAAGAAAAAACAATCTATTGAGGGCTGCACTTGCCTCCCACCATTCAAAGTCGATGGACCAACTATTTCCTCCTAAAAGTCAGCTTCCCATTGGCAAACTGCTTACAAAAGAGACCTCTCTATACCACAGTTTGGACTTGAAACCACATATTATTCACCAT
This sequence comes from Pleurodeles waltl, assembly GCF_031143425.1. Taxonomy (NCBI): domain Eukaryota; kingdom Metazoa; phylum Chordata; class Amphibia; order Caudata; family Salamandridae; genus Pleurodeles; species Pleurodeles waltl. Next base: position 561,932,835 of record NC_090442.1, read on the forward strand.
TGAGGCCTTAAAGGAATGCTTACGACTGATGATCAATAAGACTGAAAAGACTAAGGGGCATATTTATACTCTGTTTGCGCCGGAATTGCGTCGTTTTTTTTTACGCAATTCCGACGCAAAACTAACTCCATATTTATACTTTGGCGTTAGACGCGTCTAGCGCCAAAGTCCATGGAGTTTGCGTCATTTTTTAGCGTGGACACCTACTTTGCGTTAATGAGATGCAAGGTAGGCGTTCCGGTCTAAAAAATTGACTCCGAGGCATGTGCGCCGTATTTACACTCCTGGGCAAAATTCACGCCCGGGAGTGGGCGGGTCAAAAAAATGTACGTACGGCCGCTTTTGCGCCGTTTTTTAGCACCTGGACAAGGCAGGCGTTAAGGGACCTGTGGGCTCAGAAGGAGCCCAGAGGTGCCCTCCCATGCCCCCAGGGACACCCCCTGTCACCCTTGCACACCCCAGGAGGACACCCAAGGCTGGAGGGACCCATCCCAGGGACATTAAGGTAAGTTCCGGTAAGTATATATATTTTTTTTATTTTTTGTGGCATAGGGGAGTCTGATTTGTGCCCCCCTACATGCCACTATGCCCAATGGCCATGCCCAGGGGACAGAAGTCCCCTGGGCATGGCCATTGGGCAAGGGGGCATGAGTCCTGTCTTTGCTAAGACAGGAGTCATTTCTATGGGGGTTGGGAGGCGAAAAAAATGGCGCAAATTGGGTTGAGGCGAAATATTTGCCTCAGCCTGACTTGCCCCATTTTTTGACGCCCAAGCTCCATATCCCCCTACGCCGGCGCTGCCTGGTGTACGTCGTTTTTTTCCACGCACACCAGGCAGCGCCGGCGGCTAACGCCGGCTAACGTCATTGATTAAATACGGCGCCCGCATGGCGCTTCAGAATGGCGTTAGCCGGCGCTAATTTTTTTTACGCAAAACTGCATTAGCGCAGTTTTGCGTCAAAAAGTATAAATATGGCCCTAACTACATTGATCTTATTTGCGCCCAATGCACAAAAATAATTGGCGAATTTGCCAACTTCAGAGCCCCAGCAAAACTAACAACTCTGAAATGCATCCACAGCAAAACCTGGTTCAATTACGTCTTGCACAGGTGCATAAAATAAATCAAAAAGTTAGAAAGGATATGGCAATGAAACAAACTGGACATAACTAAATAAAAACTTAAAGCAACCAGAAAGTTGATAACATGAGAGTCAGGAAGAGGGAAACCTCTTCTCCCTTCCCTTTGAAATGCAATTGCCAAACTAAAAGAAGACCTTTCTGGTAAAAGAAATCAATATGTGGGAATCATTCCAGAACCTCAAAACCGAGAAGCTAGCTGAACGAATCAACAAAATGTGTCATACCCCAAACTTCAGAGACTCAATTCCAGTCAAGGCAATCAAGTAGAACATTAGTTTAGTCACACTATTCTGGCTCACACTAATCAAAACATCACTAACCCAAGGCCTATTCCCCAACCAAAAGTAGCACAGAGCAACATAGTCAAATCCCTAGGTTTTATCCTACACTCCTCTCTCAAGTTAACAGAGAAAGTGTACTTAATGGCACATTCTCCCAACATCCATTTCCATCAACTTAAACATCTACTCTTCTACAATCAAGATCCTCATTCCATCCTCTGATCATTTCAAGAATTGACACAGACAGTACCATTTTAACAGGTAGTCCCACATCAACACTGACGTTGCTCAAACCCATCTTCTGTTCCACTGCTAGAATCTTTGAGGAGAAAAAATGTTTTGACCAAATCTTCCAGATATTGAGAGACCTTCACTGGCTCCCATTGGATGCATGGATGAAGTTCAAGATCAGATGCATTGCCTACAAAGGTTTGTATAACAAAAAATGTTTGCACAACATCAGACCTACCTATTTATCAGATCTCTCACACTATCCAAAGGCATAAGACTCTCAAGAAGCAACACATCCTAGGCACAAGAAACACCTAAATTCAAGTGCTCTTTAGCTCTGAAGCATTCAGTCTCAGGAGCGGTATCCAGCCTTTGGAACCCTCTTGGCTTAAATCATACCCATTATATATTGTCTTTAAGGAAAGGCCTCAAGACGTTTCAAAGCATACCTTAGGCATACCTCAAATAAAAGTAATCAAACTCCATGATGGCCCACATAGAACAGTCACCATCTTCCCCACCCACATGTTACTTCTGGGTGTCTCTAGCCACACTTGTGTTATCTTTCTTCAGTTGTTTTGCAACTGCTGACACGCTTATTTCATTCCCTCCACCTCTCTCACCCCTCCTTCCCTCTCCTCACCACTCCCTTTTTTCCTGCCGCCTCTTCCTAATAGGATGTTCATATCAGATTGAATGTGTTGTTCAACAGTGACTGTTGAGTATGTATCTCAATTACTGATAGGTTTACTAGGGCTATCTCACTTAGGTTCTGGAGGTTACCTTTTCTGGACTACAAAACTATGCCCCTTAATGCTCTTTGGTTCTTGATGTTGTGCCCCCTTCCTGCAAGTTTCATTCAACAGGTTTTTTAGTGCCCATTTGATGCAGTTGGCAGAAAGAGGCAGGCACAGAGGGAATCTTGCCTATGTTTCTTAAGACACTGAATGGTCTCTCCATATTAGACTACAGCATTCTATGATGAGATTCCTTCCCCACCAACACAGATTCCAGCTGTGGTCAATTTGGAGCAACATCATGTGCCCGAAGACCTATGCGGTGAGATGCATCTATGGCCTTGCCAATACAACTTAGCTTTAGCTTGGTTTCTTGCATACAGTGTCTTTCAATGGACATGTCTGTCCACTGTAATATGACCACCAGAACAAAGTACCACCCTTCTAAAAATTCCTATGGCCTCCACTGATGATATTCTCAGGTCCCTTCAGGGATTCTATCTGTTGGATGGACATTTAGTAGTCTTCAGTTGTAGCCTTCTCTGGTGTTCCCTGTAGGAGAGAAACAAGGGTTGACTGCCCATCTGGATCTTCAATCTGTGAGCACATCTCACATAACATCTATGTTTCTGAGGCACCCAGGCACTGCAGTACATTCAAGTATGTGTCTGTGATTACCTTCTGCTTTTAATAGGACGTGGGGTTCTTGGATATCTAGAAGTGGTGTTCATCTCTGCTCACTTTATAGCCATCATCATTGTCGATCTTGCGCAAGTCTTAAATTTGCAGCTCTGTGCAGCTTAATATTGTTATTAACTGGTGCTGGACCCACTGGTTAAAAAAAACAGTATTGGCTTTTTGGAAGCACCAAAATTGGTGACTGTGACTTACCTGGCCCTGCAGTACCCACAGTCATATTTAAGTTATACCTTGAGGATCCTTTGAGTCTCTAATGGTCTGATTCAAGGGCTTTCAAGAGCCTATGCCCTTTTCCATCCAAGTCACAGAAAGTTGGAAACTCCATGGTGCATTAATCGTTTCTTAATGATATAAATATAGATGGGTGAGCCGTTTGGGCAGGATGGCTCTTTTGTTGTAATAGGTAGAGTATATTTTGAGTATTGATGCTACATTGAACCACATCTGAATTATAGTTGAGCTTGGAAAAAAGGCCGGAGTCAGCCACATTGGTGTAATACTTACAATTCAGTACTTTTGTCCTACTGTAAAGAGCATCTCAAATACAAAGGGACATATGCTTACAATACTGCACATGACTGTTAGCAAGTGTTTGTTTTTCTTACACTTATACATTGCCGAAAAACACATTTAGTCCAATCTCATAAACAGTCCAGTCATTAGGAAATACCTCAGTGAGTACACCCCAGAGTTCTACGGTGAGTTTTCAAATATTCTTCGACTTCAATTCTTTCAGATATATTTAATACTTTTGAAAGCTCAGAGATAACGATAGCACAGTGAGTGCATCTTTCTTTGTTAACTTTGCAATGGCGTTTTTTTCTAAGCAGTGAAATTATTCACGATTCATATCTTACATATTCAATTTTCATAGACCATGATTTCTTTTACAAATTACTCACCCCCTAATGTGAAATGTCATATCAACAAATGTCAGCAACGTTTATAGAGAAAGCCTTTATTTGGAAATTATTGCGAACAAAAGGTTAAGGACTAAAACTAAAACTTTTTGCTATGGAAATTAAGGAGAGCTATTTTGGCTTGGTTCATATGGCAAATCCTAATTTTCATTAATAAGGCAAACGCCACGGAATCGTGTAACGCCGTCGAGAGCAACATACAGATACACTCATCTAGTAAAGTGTTGTCGATTTAATTCACACAAAACTCGCAATCATTATGAGTAAGTATGTGTGGGCCAAGTAGATGTTACAATATGCAGAATTACGTTTTAAATCAACTAAGGGGGAATGGTTTCCAAGGCGGCAAAATCATATCTAATTTCCAAAAACACATTTGTTTTGAAAGTAAGAAGCACTTGCACTTAATTGAGTTATCTAATTTTAGAACAAACGGTAGGGTAACAGGGGAATGTTTACCGGAACCAAACAAAAACAAAGCAGGATTTTACATAAAGATCACAATTAATTTAATGTAGCAAGTACACATATTAAGAATAGTTTATAATCTAAGAGTCGCTCCAGAAACCGTTTAGGAAAAACAAACTGCAGCCATTTGCAGTAAAAACTCTGCTGGAACAATATTCCTCAATCTTTACTATGTACAGTAGCTGTAATCTAGCTCAACTGTAAAATGAGCTAAAAATAAAAAAAGACATGAATTACCCATTAATTGAGATAAACGGGCACAGGGTTTGAGGCTTGTCAGCGATAATTCGTGCAGATAAGAGTTTTCTACTTATGCATATTCAACAACCATCGCTGTTAGTTGACTTTAATGATATCCCGAGATTATTTAATACACGCAGGCCCTGGCAAAGGACGGCAAAGTCACAAGACTCGTTACTTTCTTTACAAAAGTCTGCATGCCTTTTCAGACAGCAGATGTCAGTCAGTTTTTCCACTTTAAAAATAAGACTGTTTAACCTATCAAGTGTTGCATTTGAGAGGTAAAAATGAAAAATGACATCTGGGCCCATTAATATCTTCAATGTATAAACAGCCCAGCATGCCACATTCTTGAGAGCTGAAGGCTACAAAATCTCTCTGAAACATAAATAACAAAGCACTCAGAAGCATATTTGATGTTGATATTCATCTCTGAGAAAAACACTGCTGCCTAGGCTTCTTATGAAAATAGATGCAGACCGAATGGATCTCCTGTAATTGGTTTCAGATAGCGAGGTCAGAAGAAATATGATACAAAGAACTATTATGTGGAACAGCAGAAACAAGAATGTTTACACAGGCGCTCCCCAGTTAGACTGACAAGAGGTGCACACTTGGCAGACAAATCGGAGGACCAAAACGGACTGGAAAACAGGCATATCTGTTCCCTCTTGTGATTATTCGGTTCCCTTTTTCAATAGCATGGGTGCAACTAAAATAGTGGCTTGTGCATCGAAGCGCCCTGAAGACACGTGCGCCTAATTGACCACATAAGAAATCTTAACTGAAGTAATTTGTACACATTTTAATGTAATCGAGTCCCCTAAACGTCTGAAGATGTGTTGTTCTGGAGTCCAATACTGCTGATTGCACGGAGCTGTGTCTGGGTGTCCTCTGACCTAGGCCAAGTGCCCTTACATCTGCAATCAGCTGACACAGGGGCGACCTTTAGGGACAGCAGGGGCATTCTGATCTCCTCATACTGGTGGTGCCCTACTTCACTGTCTATCTTTGCCTAGCAATCGAACTACCAATGTTTATTGATGAGAAAGGAAAGGATGCTGATATACAGGAAGAGGGAAACCCCTACATTCACAATTGTTGGCTCTGTTTCTTGCTTTACAGGTAAAATCTCATGTAATGCTCACATTTCCTAAAGTTCGCACCTCTGAGACATCTAAAGACTCAGCCGAAGAGCAAACAAATGACAAGCAAGTATGGCAACCCTGTTGCATCGATTCACATAAACTAATATCTCTATTCCATTAGGACATCCCAACTCTACCTTATAGACCACCCACTATATACAATTATTTTCTCTATAGTTTCTACTACAAAGGAAGAGCACAGTGCCATTCCTAAGGCTAAAAGAAATTATTTGTATCTCTTGCAGCTAATGTACCAGATTATGTGAACTGAAATACACTGAAGAATCGTTTACCAGAGTCTCCCATGCTAAGCTCATTCGACAGCATGTAAAATTGTGAATCACTGTTCTGCTAAAAAAGTTTAAGTCATCAGGGTCGTGCATTAAACTCGTGTGCCTCTCTGTACACTCAGTGTCCCACTGATTGCCACAGTCTACTTGTGGATTAACACCATGTAATAGTCCACAGGGAGGGAGATCCAGGGGATGAAGGATATGCTTACACCTTTTCATCCAGCCTGGTTGCTCCAAGTGTGTCTCACAGATGTTAGGGTCCTCAATAATACGCTCACTTATGCTCTGCGAGTTTTGAATTGGATGAATGCTTCATATCAGGTGCCCTCCAGTGTCCTGTCAGCAGCATTTGCTACACAAAGATATTATATGTAATTAACACGATCCATGTAATATTTTTGTCTTCTTGTATCTTTTACTGTGGGCTCAAAATGTTGGGGCACATTAACATAAAGTAGGTTTATAAACTGGAAATTAGAGCTATGCCTAAGCTCAGAGCAGATTTCTGACTTGTGTAAATCACTAAAAGTTCCAAGAGTACTATTTATGAAAGTCTAAGTTTTGCGGAGAATGGCAATGCATCAAAAAGTCTGCACAAAATATTGATTTGGAACTAGGCAATAGCACGCATCCGTTTTATTTTCAAGTTTTGTATCTCTGCCAATATTTTTTTTGCTATGGATAAACTACATCCTGTATACCCCCATCAAAATACGTCACAAATCCTTTCACTTCTCATCCAGAAATGGCACTTATTTCTGTCTTTCACTACCACAGTGTTATCTGTTCTTTCAGAGACATAAACTACCTGTTTTTCACACCTAGGCGTAGTTTAAGGGTGCCAAATTGTTTGTGATTCAGGTCCATTATGTGTTAAAGTGTGACATCTATTCCATTACATAACTGCATCGCTCCAAGTTCACAAAACATTTTTGCAATAAGTGTAACATGTGCTCAAGAAGCCCACTCTCTACCTATAAATTTCAGATCCTCATTCACAAAATCAGGCGCTGCCACTATTTATGTTTGGGGATTATACTTAAAATTGCTGAGAATCAATATTGTGTGCACATTTATCCTCCATTATAAGTGTGAACAAACGGGGAGAAAAGGGATGCTCCACTGAAGAGTTATGAGAGTGGGCAAAGCAAATCTTCTGATTACACCCTTAAATGCTGTTGGTGGCGTGGGAGAGTACCTTCCCACCACCCACAATCCCACAATAGGGATGAGCGTAGAATAAGGGAGTTCATGTCGAAGAATGTCTTCAAGTCACAAGACGAGCAATCAAGTACACATGTATTTTATTGTACAGTAGTAGATTTTCCATTCTTTAGACACCAACTGAAGGACAGTCGGAGGTAACCGGTGTTTCCATGTAAATCTACAAAATGTGGAGATTTGCCTACCAGACAGCCACTTTCCTCAATAGGAAAAAAATACAAATATCCACAACTCATAATTATAAGATTATGCATGAAGCATTTATGATTTTTTTTCTATGACTCTGCCCCCGGGAAGCATATTTAATAATATGTAATAGGAGCTGTGTCACGCAATTACTGATTCGTTGGCTATGTATGCATAATGCCTATGACAGCACCGGACTGCAGTTTGTGATTTCATATGTGTGACGTCATTAGCAAACTGTGCTTGGCAGTATTAGTATTAACAATATAAATCACAGTTCATTCATTTTTTGGTTTAGACAGAAATTTCAGCATCATATAACATTATAATTGCTGTCACTGGTATCAGCAAATTTCATAAAATGCGAATACTAGTTTTACATAGTTAATATAAAATGTATAAACATTGTTAAACTAATATACTGATGTCAATACAGGACAAAGTGACGTTGCAGTTTTGATAGAAGAATCATGGGGTAACATTTTCAAAGGTTTCCTGAAAAAAGATTTAACTTTCTCAATATACACTATAACAGAGCATGTGATTGTGTTACGAATACCTAAAAGTCACCCTGATCAACACGTAATTCCTCTGCTTCACCAATAGCACCGAACATCCACCAATTCAAACCTGATTCTACAAAATTAACGTCGACCAGTACATAACACAACTAAACACCGAATGCAATTTCAGTTGTTTAAACGCTTGTGTTCAACCTTTTACACAAAAAGCACATTGGTTTAAACTCTCCCTCCTGAAGAAAGTGAAACCCTACCTTCCAAAAAAATACCCAAGAATAGTACAAGCCTTATTATTCTAACATCTAGATGGAGGCAACAACCTGCTTCACAGCATTTCTGACACCAAACCGGCTCCCTGAAATACATCCACAAAGAGGCAGCAAAAAAGCCTGCCTCAGCCCCATTATCTTCAAGATATGTTGCTTCACAAACAAGGAAATCAGAACTGGCTCCAGTTCACACATGACAGAGAAATTAACAACCTCATTGGGGTTGTAGCAAACCACAAACCAGGACCTCACCAGATTACAAACAAGCAAATGTAAAAAGGGAAAACCCAGAGGACAAGTATACTCCATCTACGCCCTCATGATCTCCAAGGACATCCCTTTAACATCGGAAGAGTCCCAACCCTCATGCAGTTCAGAAAGGGGCCAAGGGCTGCCTCTTCAGAGAGCTATACAGTTCCACACAATACGATTCACCAGACACAAAGAGCTTGGTTCATTGTAAATAACCTGACCCGAATCTCGAAATGATCTAACTCAATATATGTCTGTAACTCATCTCATGCCTAAGTACCACAATGCACACCTTAGCACACATTTATGGTTAGACAATGTACTTTATGTTCTTTTATTTTCATTCTATCTCTTGCCAAAGCATTTTGTAACGTACACATCACGTTTTCACAGAAAAGGTTTGATTTCTGAATGTATTGCAGCTGGTGAGACAATTGACTTCTTTAACTTCTAAATCATGCAGCTGAAAAGGGGTTATGGAAATTTAGCAGTAGGAGGTAATAGTCTCCTTAAACCGAACCCTTACTGTGGATTAAACAGATTAGTAGTTTTTATTCAGGCTTGACTTGGACGTTACATTTGTGTATTGTTTTTGTACCGGTGGTACTAGCACAACATGTGCCTCCACTGTTCCACAGTATCAAACACCATTCTATTCAATGATGATGTGTTTGCTCACTGGTCGTACTGACTGCAGACAGAGCCATGCACCTGCTTACTGGCACAGCAATAGGTATTGCCAACTGTCTTTAGATGGGGAAGGGTTCTCCGGCAGGGCAGGGCAGACTTTAACTTTTAGGGGTTCTTGTGAACCCCTGCTTCCTCATGCAAATACCATGCTTGACGTGCACCTTAATTATGGATCACTTCCTAGGTGGGACGCTGTTAGGGCACATCTTTGCCACTGTACCCACGTCTGTAATAAGACACCTGTACATGGGCAAAAACATTCCATTATTTGCATTGGGCCACGTTCGTATGGGAGTGAAGAGAAACACTCTTTTGGAATTGCATGAATTAAAGGGTGCACATACAGACAGGTGTTAGGGCAGGGCCTGCACAAGTGTCTGGAGGCTGCATGTTCTCTGCTCCCCAGTGGCACTACTGTAATCTGGCACAAAGGGAGTCAAAGACAGTTCAAACAGGCTCGTGGCCTAACATTTGATTATTTCCTGCTAAGCATGGAGTAGGAACTCAGCTAAATGATGTATTAAGTCTACCCCCTCCTTTGTTGCGAGTGGATTTATTATACTATTAATGAAGGTTAAATCCATAAATGCATCTCCAGAAAGAATACTGTTGCAATCACTATGTTCACACTGAAAAGTAACTGAAATGTCTCAATAAAGGGTTTGCTGCTACTGGCACTCCATATAATATTTGGATTCATGTATCCATTCAATATTTGTGGATGCTAATGTAATTGATGGAAGAGTTTTTCTACAACATTTCCACAACTTTGACTGCAAAGTCAAAGCAATCTGACCCAGCTTGAATTTGCTAACTCATGCCAAATTCTATATAACCTTATTTTTTTCACACATCAGTCCTTCTGCTCCAGTGGCCGTCTTCTAGTATGAACCCTATAAAAGTGCTTTAAATTAGACCAATTTGTCACTCGCAATAAAAGGAAAGTTGCAATTTGTTCAGGAGACAATACAAATCTCACAAAGATTCCAAAAAACTTTGTGAGACATTCATGTGCAAAAGGAAATCACAATCAATTCCTTTAAGCGTGTTTTGAAGATGAGCCGGGAAGATAGACTTTTTCTTTAACCTGCTATAATAAGGATGGTGTAAACCTAAAGTAATTAGGAGAATGTCTGTTTCTATCACAGAAAGAATCTTAGTGATGAGCCTTTTTGTACACCATCTCCTAGGTGCTGAATTTTATGGACTGGTCCAGAGCCCAATGCTCTACAAGGATCTGGCAAAAAGTCGTGTGATGGGTGTAGAGCCATACACATCTAATTGGAATCTACCACTGTATCCAGAGTCATATCTGGTCAATGAGAAGCAGCAGTAAAAAGGGAATGTAGATCCCATAAAGTTATGCAGGGATCACCAACCATTTCACCTACCATCGTTTATGTCGGCCACATTATCTTGAGAAGTTTAGTGATTCAAGGTGTGGTTCTGGAACAAATGAAAATCATCCCAAAATCAGACAAGCATTTACAATGCAACGGGTCTTGCTTTTGCTCATGTTAGAGCTGATCGTGTTGTAAACTCCTAACCCGACTTTTCACCTATCGGGCAAAAGTGCATTTATGTACATAACATGAAAAAGTGAAATTAACTATGTAAAGCGCTCGACTTCTGCCAAGCGAGATCGCGCTCGTAAATTAGAGAAAAAGAGGTCCACGAGCCCGATGGAAAACAGCGAGCCTCGCATGTTTTTTGTACTTGGTCGCTGCGCTCGAGGAGGGCTAGCTACCGGAAAAGTCATGACGTATGCATGCCTTCGACTAATCAAAGCAAGCAGATTTTATTAGGCAAGCCCACAAACCAATAAAAAATACTGACGTGAAGTTAACAGGGCTCTGAGCCCTTTTCTAAATACTAAAGCGTCTCGCTGCGATACGCATGCGCGAGCGCATGCAACGCAGGCTCGACCCTAATAAAATGGTTCATTGTGACTGCTTAGAAGGTGCAGTTATTTTTTCAATATTTTTTTCCCTGTGCTGCCTGCTGATCATTAAAAAACACAACAAGTTAACAATTTTCTTTTTGCACAATTTGTTGTGGGGTAAATAAGTCGTTTTCTGGAAGACCGGATCATCAGTGTGCAAGGTACCTTCTTTTATCAGTGAATCTAGTCCAAGAGCATTAGACCTCAGCAGAGCTGTAGACTTCGAAAACAAAAAATGTTGGCATAATCTGATCTGTTTGAAACGTTACAAATGATTTAACTAGCTTGTTTATCTTGTCACAAATACAATCTCTGTGTCTTTTTTATGAATATAGTGAAATAGGAAAGCCTTGAACAATGGCCTTCTGTGTGCTATGTCAACTCGTGCAATACGGAAGAGTGGAAATGAATTTCACTCCTGTTGTTTATTGATTCTCTAGATTAGGAATCCCAGAGAGAGAATTGTAACAGACAACCATAAAATTATTTTTGGTGTGCTTATTTGCCTTTCCCTTGCATCTATTTGGCCTGCGCCTGTAGACAATTACACGCTCAAGCCTAGACTCAGGTGCTAATAATGAAGGACAAATAGAATCATATGTGCAAACTTCCCCTTCTGATGAAAATTTATATTAACTTTCTGCCACTGTAAACAGAACGGCATAGCTCAGCATCCCTGATGAATTGGTGATGAATTCAGTCATTTATACTCCAGGAATCTGTGCATGGAGAGGGGAGATGGAAACCGTCTGTATCGTGTAACCTTGCACCTTAAAAATGAAGAAAAGGAAAATATCAGCACGTTTAGTTCGTCAATTATTGTGAGCACATTTTGGTTCAAATCGCAGATTTCTGCACGTCTGTGTCAGTTCTCAGCTTGGCGCTTTAGGCTGTTTTGCCAATGTAAACAAGGTATTTCGTGAAGAGTGTCTTGTTATCCCTGCAACTGTGAACTTGTACACTTCCAGCATTCCCAGAGAAGCGTTGTGAATATCCATGCAGTGTAAGAGATTCCTTTTTATACACAACAGCTGTGTAGTTTGACAGTCTGGCAGCTGTCCCGAAGAAGAAAGTCATTTTGGTTAGATAAGAACTTGGGTAACTTCAGTCTACCTAAACATTCCGGGCCATTTAAAGAGCTGTGTTTTTTTAAACACTGTCTGGCTTTGCTATTCCATTTGAACCATCTCAGATAAGCAAGCTTAGTGCTCATACCTTGAAAAAATAAGCAGCGTTCGTCGAGTAAACACTTGAAGTGCACATGTCAGGGGTTTGATGGCAATGTCGTAAAATATACAAACGTTCAGGGGCTTTGGGTATATAGATGGCATCTCTACCTGCGGGGTCCTACTATTTTCGGTCTCTCCCCACCTTGTTTAAATAGCATCAAATATTTTTCGTGAGCATTCAATCTTGAAGAGGGACACAAGTGTAAGGTGCCGAGCCTCTGAACTGCTGGCATGGATCTCCGGCCCTTTCATTCTCTCTGCACCGTCTCCTGCAGCAGATGAGATGCTGCGTGCTTTTGTGTCCGGTCAGATGCGCTCTTTGTCGGTTAAATGTCATACAGAAAGGAACAGGCTTTACCTCACTTCTAAGCATCATGCCCCAAGTCTCTGCCAGTTTATTTGCCTTCCTGTTTGAAAAACGTGTCTATTTATTTTAGACTGAATTCTCCAACACCGCGGCTCTGATTTAAATTCAGGTTTACCGTGTATCCCCTAAATAAAAATAATAACCAGGTCAATACTTTTTATGTGGCAAATACCAAAAACTGTTTGTGGTGCTCAAATAAAAGGTGTTATGACTGCCAAACCCATTACTACTCAATTTATCAAAAGGATGAAAGCCGGACGTCACTTCCGGGAATCAAACATATGAGCTTTAGCTAAGCCTTACCTGTTGTACATTTCGAAACACTGACATCAAGATGTTTTTTGTGAAGTTTCCCGTGAACCGTGCCGGCTGTGTTTTTTTACGATGAACTTTAGATCTGCTCAGTTCTTTTAAGGAGCCTGCTTCAGGAACACGTTGTTTTTATGGTCCTTGCATTGAATGTCTGATGACAAGGGTGTCTTCTGGGGAGGTGACAGTGGCTCTAAGCATAGCGGAGAGTTGTAAACACACGCCAGTGATCTTGACTCGAGTGCATTCTTTTCGTTACAAAGAACAGAACATAAATTGTCTATGCGGTTCGGATACCTCCAGATATCAAACAAGGAAATCAGTGGTACCAGTGAGACTTAAGAAGCTGAAATGTATCTTTTCAACATAGCACTATTAGAGAGATCATTAGTTCCTCTTTAAACGTAGCATACCCGTGAGCCAAATATTCTGTGAGAACCCCTATAACTATGGACACTGAACAGGTCAGGCCCAGTCTCTGTAAGGTGTAAGATGTTTTATTTATCTAGTATCTTTTCTGCTGGCACCTCTTCCTAGCAGCATATCTGGCAAAAGACTCGAGAAAGGAACTACAGATCAGGGGCCCAAATGTATTTAGTTTAATGTTTGCAATGTCCTAATAGCGAATCTTACCAATTTGCTATTAGGAAATCTCAAACTGCAATGTATGACAGTGTTTGACACTTTTAGCAATTCGCAATGGGTCACAAATGGACCTGCCTCATCAATATTCATGAGGCAGACTGCAACTTGTGACCCGTTATGAATGGTTACAATCACAGGGATGGTGGCCTGCCGGGGCCAGCAGACCACCATGTGTGTGACTGCTTTTAAATAAAACTATCTTTTTTTCACAGAGGAAAACGAGATGCATTAAAAAGGGGACAATTAAGTTTTCTTTTCATTTTTTAAGAGCAGGCAGTGGTCCTTGGGACCACTGCCTGCTCCTGAAAATGTTTGCACTCCCATTCACAAATGGGAAAGGGTCCCTTGAGGATCCCTTCCCATTTGCGTATGGCTTACCACCAACTTGAAGTTGATGGTAACTGCAAATGTTTTGCTACTGCATTCCTTGTCGCAAAATAGAGACTCGCTGTTAGGAAAGGATGCCCTTGGCATGCCCCTTCCTAATATCGACCCGCAAACCCAATTTTACGAGTCAGTAATAGGTTACCGACTCGCAAAATAGGGATGGTACATGGCAAAAAACCTTTTGCCAGTCGCAAAGAGCCAGATGGATCATTTGCGACTGGTAAAACAGCTTCATAGATCTGGCCCAAGATACTTAGGTCTATCCTACCAGAAGCAGTGCCTGAGGATATATAAGGCCACAACATAAAGCACTGTAGAAGGCTTCATCTTGGTGGAAGTCTCAAATTACTTCTACAGCTGAAACTATGTTGAAGTAGAATTTCAAATTAAGAACAGATTCTCCTTCCAAGAAAGGCAGTTGTTAGTACTGTTATTAGTCCACAGATGTTACTAGAATAAGAACTTCCCCTAAATAAGATGAATCATCTAATCTATAAATCCAAAAGTAGGGTAAGGTGTGTTGAATAGATTCTGAAGTTTAATTGTAATATGGAATCAGTGTTTCGCTTTTCAGCTATCCTGAACTGCCCTTACACACATCCTTTCCTATTTGTTTTATAACACAGATCAGAATTATTGGGCTTCTATTTGACTGATAACTGTAATATCCAACCTGCTTCCGGCCAACAGATGGGTATTTTTAGGCAAGACAAGAAACTGCAAGCATCTTTAAAGACCTTTAGTGCTATTAAATGAACTGTGAATGTTCAGTTTTGTAGAGGGGGTCAGTCCTGGAACACTGTCTTCACAAAATAAGTCAGTGAATTGCATTGAGAAACTGCACACTTTTCATATGTACACCTTTAGCAAAGGTCTCACTGAGCCACTGCTTTCGAAAGTGAGGTAGAGATGAAAATGTATGGTATTTTAAGAGGAGTGAGTTGGACTGGATGTAGGCTCTGACTGTGAGCCAGACACTGCATTCTCATACTGTGACAGTCATTCTGAGCATCTGCAATGGGGAACCTCACCCTAACTTTGGATGGTCAGAGTGAGCAGGGCTATTAAGTGGTGTGGTTATTTCTGGTACTCAATTTGAAATGTTCAGTATTGAGAACTCTGAAGTTTTAAATCACTGCAGAGGATAAAAGCAAAAATTGCATCTCTGGGACAAGCACTTTTTAGATTTTGCCTGAAACAGCACATGCTCTGTCACATGTGAGACATCTTGTTAGCTAACATGAGGGCCCTCCATTGCTTGAAGTTGGTTGGCTTCATCTTCACTTTCATTTCCTTGCTTCTCTTTGGTCAGCACATGCTGGTTTCACTTATTCTTTGTGTTTTTGTGCCTTCCCTGAAGCTTGAACCAAGTACTCCTTCATTGTTCGACTATGTCTTTTCACTGCTCGCACTTTTGAAGGTGCTTTTTTTTCTTTTCTTTACTTGTCGTCATTGTTGCTGGGGCCCATTGTCCTTGCTTGCCCTGATGTTGTTGCCTGCCCTCTGTTGTGTTGTTGTTGTTGCTGTTTCATACTCCCTGCCACCCCTCTCCTACATTGGGTTGCTTATCCTGTCCCTTCTACCTTCCTCCCATTTTGTGTTACTTCTTCCATCCCTACCAACACCTTCCAGCCAGTTATGATGTTGCTTGCACCCTCCCTCTCTCTGTGGTGTTCCGAGCCCCCCTCAGCCCTCTTTCTGCTGTCCCTTGTGTTGCTTACCCTTCCTGCCCTGCTCCCACTGTCCGTGCTGGCCCACCCTAACCTGCCATAACAAAAAAGCACACTTCTGCCCTGCTTCACAGGAGCCGTGCTGTTGTACAAAATGTCTAAATGACCTACTGGCTTCGCCAATGCCTGCTTAACTAGCTCAGTTATAGACTACAATTTGCGGCTCTAAGTGGAATCCTGTACCCAAGTTGGATATTTTACAATTACCATTTTGCACCTAACAACTTTTTTTCTGGACCCGTCTAAGATCTACTTGTCACTTAAACTCGCACAGAATTTCTTCTAGGTGGTCCAAGAAGACCAAAGCTACAAGTAGAATGTTTTACCCCACCTCGCTTACTGTACCTTGGTTAAAAACTAGATTATTTTCTCTCGAACACGCCATGCCTTTTTCAGAACAGTAAATGATCTGATGTTCTTTGGAGCAGCAATGTATGAAGTGTCCCATGTTTTATGTAAACTGCGGCATACTTGTCTTTCAGTCACGCGCTTTTTAAAAATAGTTATTAAGAGTAAGCGGGCCCCCTTCGGTTAGTGTTAACCATCGCTTGCAATGTGCACTTTCTCTCTGTTCACGACTCACTGCTTTGGTTTCCCTCATCAGGGGAATTAAAAACATCTGTGCATCTTGTGTTATCTGCACATTAACTCGCCTGCGCTGTGAGCAGCGGCTGAACACCACCTCAGCGGGTCTGACTCGTGCTCAGTGAACATTGTGCAGGGAAGTACTGCAAACACCATGTCCTGCTGCTGGAGCACAGAAGATCGAAACGCACCCAAAATCAGGCTGAAAGCTACAAACAAACTGCAGCCTCAACCCAACGTCCAAATCTCGCAAAACAATGTGTCATCATTTTTTGCTTTTAATTATTATTATTAATATTTTTTTTAGTTCGGTCACATCACATCCTACAAAACACATACACCTACCTGATTGGCTATAAACGTAGTTTATGCCATTGCCTGCACTGAATAATAGTAATTTAAATTACTTAATCGTTTGGGCCATTACAAGTTAGGGTTAGTAAACTTACAAAAAATGCAAAATCCCGCATGTAATGTAGAATAAAATATCTAGTGCAAGCAGCATTTATAGTGGTTAAAAGTGCTAATTATCGCAAATCCCTTATGTTTACAGCTAATGATACTTGACATCTAAACATAGTCAGATATTGCCTCAGTACTTAATACCTTCCTTAAAATATTTTGATGCCTGGTGCTCTTTTCTTATTTGGATGTATGGCCGCAAAGAAAGGGGAAGTGTCTCTCCAAAGTTCAGGGCCCTAGAACTTGCAGAGGATTTGTGCATCTGTAAGCAAGTGCTGTATTTTTAGACGTTTACTACCTATTGTCAGGAGCAATATGAACAACATAAATACGGACATCATACCTAAACTGAATTTAGGTGCACAAGAAAGTAATAAGAGGACATATGTGCAGATATCTAATTTCCAGGATCAGGACCTTGTAACGTTTACACCCCAACATGGAAGTGAAGAAAGTCTTTGAGCATGGAAGTGAAAAACAGGGAAGTGATGAATAAACAGGGAAGTGAATACGTTTTTCAGCAGGGAAGATCAACAGGGAAGTGATGAAAGTCTTTGAGCAGGGAAGATTTTCCTCAATCCCAAGTGTAGGTTAGGATAACATGTGGGTATGAAAGTGTCGACTTGCAAAACATATAGATAACATACGAATATATATTTGTGGGTATTCCCACACATTTATTTTCACATTTCTCAGAGAGAAAACACAGTTAAATATATCCTTAGAGGTGTTGGGTCTAGGGTTGATAAACAGGGAAAAATACTTCCTCTAAAGCACTCATGCAAGTTACTAGCCAGGGATAATCTACAGGAGAAGACACAAGGAACTGGTCTAAGCAAGAACATCTATAACATGTGCAGAGGCACATGCAGCCTTTTGGCTATTTTTTAAGTTAGAAACGTACTGTCGGCAGAAACTTTCATACTTTCCAATCACTATGAGGCCGTGCTTAATTTGAGCTCGTGGTTGAATGTTGGGGCTACTAGTACTTATGTTTTTTGGATCAGCACTTATTTTTTTACATCAAATACTGACTCTAAGTAGGCGAGGGAAAATACACAAATGGAAAAAAGGGGGAAGGCAAAGCTAAATCAACTAACTCAAAGGGTGAAAGTAGGGATCAACAAGAGCAAGATATTGAGGCCGCAATGTCTGGTAAAAAAATTAACGAGACCTTAGGTGAATTCAAGGCTATGCAGCCTTGGTATTCAGCACACCAGCATCTAATTGCACCGGCCGTGGGCTTCTGAGCAGAGCTTCCTCACAGCACTCTTTCTTTAATAAATTAAGCACTGTTATGAGTGAAATACCTTCTGATTTCCCATGGTCACTTTTTAACTCTCACACAACATACTGAAGCTGTTCAGTTACTGAGTAAGCACTCATAGTGAAAAATATTCTTCACAAAGGCTGTGGGTACTCTAAAATGTATTTCACTTTTCTGAGATTACTAGGCACAAAGGGGTTATAAATGTATAAATGAGGCACTAAATGTGCTTCATCACTCATAAATGAATAAAAATGGATCAACTGTACATCTATTGAAACTGTCTATGTAAGGGTTAATCTTACGAGTAAGTAACTAAACCTTCAATCAACAGACAAAAAAGTACCAAAGAATTCCAAATTGTGCATTAAATCAAACAACACATCCTAAGCCATTTGCCAAAGTTGATCACCCTCGCCCCACTGCAGATGGACTCTATTTTAGCCTCAAAACAGAACAAAACGATCAGCCGAAGTGGTGAGTATTGTTAATCTGCTGGTGGAGCCAAGATTGAGAGTATCAATTTCGTCATTAGTCTATTTCTGTTGATAGTTCACTGAATTATTGAGCAGTAATGTCCTTGGTGGATAAATAGGGTCTGCCAGGACAACACAGATGTGCCGACCAGCATTCAGTGAGACCTGCCAGTGCCCATGCAGCCAGCACACATGGCTAGATTAGACTAGCTTTCTGCTGTTATAGAGTATCTGATGCTATGACACTGCCTACTACATAATAGTTGGCGACAGGTTAGAAGGAGCCCGAAATGCACAAGGGCACACACATCTAAAGAGGGTCATATCAGTTGCCCACTAGATCCCCATATTAACAGTCAGAGACATCCATAAAGTGTCATTTCAGTTGATGGACGTCCCTGCTCATCACAATAGGTGATGTGTTTGGGCAGTAGGTTCCTTCAAGTAGAAGCCTCCCCTCCCACATGGCAGAGTATCTACTGCCACTTAATATAACTGGGTCCTTACTGTTTTCTGAAGACATTAATAAATTACCAGGTGCCTCACTGTTTTATTCATCAATAGCTGCTTTTCCCATAAGCACTGTTCCTATCCCATTTGATACTGTTATGGGTAAAACCAATTAAATATGTTATTTATTCTAGAGCCTAGAAACACCTTAAGTTCCTTAAGACCATTTTTAGGTTTAAAGAGAAGGCAGCCAGGAAAAGGAAGATTTATCACACCAGAGCTTGAAGCCAATGTTTATAATAAAAAGGAATTTCTAACTTTCACCTGAAACTGAAACATTGGTGTAAGACATGATTCAGTCAGCATGTATTGGCATACCATGCCAGATAAAAAAAAAACGAGACATTCGTAATTAAAACTGTGTGTACCCCCTAAGAAAGTTGGTGCCTTCCAGTTGAAACAGTTTTTTTTTTTCAATACTTCAACCCTGAATCAATAACAAAAGAGGCATAACGGATATTGCATGATTGGGATTTGACATAATTAAGAAACTCCTTGAATTACATTTGCACTTTTATTTTAAAGCCCGAAATGTTATATTTTTCTCTAAATGTTGATGGGAAAGGAAGCCAAAGGGAAGATGGTGCGATGGGTGCAAAGTCTTGTGTGGGGTTTCATCATGGTCTTTATCACCTGTGTGTTTTGTTCTTTAGATATCAACAATTCATTCTTTTCTTGAGCCTACTTTTCAAAGTGGTATTCCTCTAACACACTAACCATTCACATTTGAGGAGTCACCTCGTGGTTTTTGATTTCATCTTAATGCATATATCTCACATCATGAGTGTAAAGGGCTATTCTATGGAATAACTAGGAAGTGGTCTGAACACAAAAAAAATAACTCTATTAACACCAAATTCATAAAAGAGAAAGATCGATGTACCTTATGAAATGTAAGCATTTTTCTTGTGGGTTCACACTGCTTAGGAATTAGACTATAACTATTATAATCCCTCACTCTCCTTCACCCGAATCTATAAATGATTCAAATATGAAGCACTTGTTCATAGAACAGCTTGATCCATGCACCATATTTGTACATTTTCTCTGGGCCGTCACCGGTCTAATGTTATCCCTTTAGGGGTCTTGTCTTTGGAACTCAGTTCTGACACACTGATTTTGTTTTGTCACATGTTAGTTCCCTCTTTTGGCTGTTTGTGGTATTGCCATTAAACAGCTGCCTACAGATGCCTGAAGGAAGCATAGGAACTGCTGGAATTAGAAACACTCCTCCAGCTGAAGGCTTTCCATTGATGGATACAGTGATAAAAGAACTCTCTTTACTGCTGCGTATGCCCCTCCTAGTACTCTGCAACGTACATCGTGCTCTTTCCTCACAGACTCTTGTCTGTTTGACGTCATCAGCTTCATTTTCAATGCCAGTCAATTTAACTTCGATGAAACCCTTCACCTAAACCAGGAATGCCCAGCACTTTCTGAAGATGCTGAATCCTTACCCACAGCGATGGGCGCAGTCCTGATACAACTGGTTAATAATACCACTAACAAAATATTCAGTTAGTTCTACACCTGCCACTCTGGGCTGTAACCTTACAGCAGAGAAATACTGTTTCAAAAGATAGGGATGTTTCATGTACCGTAGACATAGAAGTGGAACATATCATCATATTCCTCAGTGGGGATAATTTTACAGTCAAAAAATATGCTTGAAGTATTTTGTAGCTACCAAGATACATTTAGTATAAAAGTCGGTAAGCACGGAGAATGTTTCTTTGTTACTGCTCTCTAATTTGCTTAAGCCTTGCTTAAGTGAGACAATGATAGGAAGTTTCATGTTATAGGCCTTAAAAGGTACAATTACGATTCAGCTTGAACAGAAGGGCATGTAGTACATGTTTCACTGGTCCTTGGTTGCACGTCTTTTTTTCAAAATGTACTCCATCTCAAAGTTATCTATGGCTGTTCCTATTATGCATTGCGTGTGACCTTTTCGTAAGCTGAAGAAGATAGTTATCTTATTTTCTGACATGCAGCATCTATCAATCAAAATGTTTTCACGTAATTTATTCAAGGCAAATATCAGCTCTTCAGACTAGTGAACTGTAGCACTAGCCCAATGATTTTCATTAAGGCCTGATGTTCACGGCTTAGGTGAGAAATGAAAAATACAGGCGCCCACTTTATGCATGAAAACGTAACCAGTTCTATAAACTACAAACACCAAATATATAAACTCCCGTGATAAAAGATTCAAAACCAGCATCTCCACTGAATTGCATAAGAAAACTGTTTGGTGTACTGCTTCAAGCATGGCTTGCATGGTTTTTGTTAGACCAGACCACGTTGTTATCACTGAATCAAGAATGCAAATTAAGACAAAATGATTCTTTTTCAATTTCATGCTTGTAGCCCAAGTTAGTGGATGTAATTTCTCCTAACAAGACAAATTTATCACTGTACAACTCACTCAGTTACCTCTCCTGGCGAGTCGCAATACTTATTTGCTGAAGTGATAGGATAAAAAGATTGATAAATGTGAGGGAGAAAGGCCCTCCTACCTAATTCAAGCAAATCCAAGCACAATTAAATTACTTTTAGCAGAGTTTAACATCTAAACCTTGTGAAATCATCAGTGCTATTATTTTCATTATTTCGCATTTATGTGCAATGCAAATTAGCATCAATAGAGCACACATCTCACCCCAATAGCCAATGAAAGTAGTACGGATTTGAATGGTATATGTGAAATGCTTAATAAAAAAGATATTTTAGCCAAATGAAGATGTTTTGAGCAATGAGTACTTGTGATAACTGCTACACTTTCCAGTATAAATTCATTTTTGGAATTGCAAAAAGATTTATCTACAAAACATTCTCTCTGTGTAATTCAAAAATGAAAATGTTGTTATTGGAGACTAGCACCCCGTCTAAGCAAATATATCTGAAAACCAATATTGTTATTCCAAAGTACTTGGAAAATAAGCTTGTAAAAAGTGAAATTAAAGGTGTCTGTGAACATCACTATTCGTCAGAAATGTCTTGCAGGATACTGCCCCTGAAATATTTGGAAATAATTCATCAATCAAAAAGGCATTATTCAATACCATTTTGTCCGTATTTCTGAGAGGAAAAACCCAGAGAGCCATTTATAATGAGCACAAGCAAATTACAATCCCATAACTGACTGTTTCATATATTACCTGCATGAAACGTTCTGAGTTCTAATCAAAAATGTTCATGAAAAGAGGGCGTTGTTAACATTATGGACCAGATATATAATTCCTATAAATAAACAAGGGATGTGAAATACGTACACTTACAGGTTTGCGAATTGGAATGCAAATTGTGATGCAATCTATCCACTAATAGGTCACATCACAAACTTTCCATCCTGAGGGAATGACAAAACACCTTCTCTGATGAATATTACTTAGGCAGATCACAGTTTGTGACCTCTTTGGTTGGCTGGCAATGTAAGAATGGCTGCCTGCAAGGCACAGCAGACCGCAATCCCCAGAATTGCTTTTCAAAGCAGGAAACTTTTTTGTCAAGTAGCCTGTGTCCATTAAAGACATGTGCCCTGCTCTTTAAAAATATTGTTTCCCATTATAGCAGTCATGGGGGGTGAACAGTCAGTGGAACTCTGGATTGCACCCCTGAGGCTGCTTACATGATTCACAAAGAGGAATATGTCTTAAAGAGACCCTTTCACCTTTGCGAATAAGTAAGCACCCCAACTCAGGGTCAGTAACTTACCAATAGTCTGCGACTACATATATTCCTTTTCAATTCAGAAACAGGAGAGGTAGCCTTTTTATGCCCTTCTCTAATTGAGAATAGGAAATGATCACAAAAGCCCTTTTACAAGTCAGAAAGAATGTTATGCCTTGTAATAGGCCTTTTACACATTATCCCTTTAGCTTTTTGAAATTCTGGGGTTTTGTCAGTCACAGGGTTTGCAACCCTGTGATAGCTTAGTACATTCAGCCCTAAGGGTCCTCTCATCACATTAGTATATTATAAAAACATCAAATAAAGTATATAAATGTTTGAAAGCCACATTTCTGGACATTAATGTCTTTATTTGTTGATTGTCTTTTATATTATGCCTGGGAGTTCTATTAAGTAACACTTCCTGTCCAAAACCTGTTTTCAGAAAGTGAAGAACCTATCTTCCTACAAGGAAACACAATATATTATTCAATAAATTAACAGCAGCAATAATTGCGCTGCTTTTAATAGTACCCATAACAGAAAGAATACAGCACTAATAATATTAACTTCACATAGGCATTAAATATGGCCAGCGTATTACCGAGCTGTTAATATGCCTTATTGATTGAACAGAAAATAATAAGGCCTTATTTACAGTTTGGCTGAGGGGATTACTCCACCACAAGTGATATCCTGTTCATCGTATTAGGATGTCATTATATCCTATGGGCATCGCAATACAGCAGAAGGGATATCCATCACGTTTGTGACAGTGTAACGCATTTGTATAACTCTAAATCAGGCCCTTAATCTTACTCCAAGTAACACAAACGTTGTGATACTATCCTCAGTATTATGACTGAGGTTTTGACAACAAATAAACACCCTCACACTGGTAATAATCCAATGACAATGAGAGACACATGCAGCTGAGATGTATTACTCAGTTCTATTTAGACTGGTCCAGCAATCAGCTAATGTCAGAATAGGGTTGTTATCTGTTATGATTAACAGTCAATAAATTATTTAATTATTCTTGGCCGATGCCATATCAATACAAACATCATGATATGCTTAAAATCTTTCAAAACCAAGAATGTTACATTAGATTGTCAAATTTAAAGTACACAACAGTACACACAGTATTTGATATGCGTGTACATTCTATACATATATATATATATATATATATATAGCTGCACATCATCCGGCAGTCTTCTTTGTGTGACCTATTATAACAAATTCAAGGCTTCTTATTTGTTCTAAAAACTGTAATTAGCACCTCTTATTCAATCCAACCGCACAATATTACTTAGAATTATAAAACACACATGCAATAAAGCTCTATTGCTAATGTTCTGCTTGCCTGGCCTTCAATACTTAATTATTCCAGACGGAGAGCGAAAGCAATGTTTGAACACAAACGGATTTGCCTCTACAGTTTAAAAGGAGAATAATAATACAGGGATAATATACTCCTTAAGGACTAACAGCTGATACCATTATTTTATTCCTCCAACTACTATTACATTTACCTTTGCCGTATTATGAAACACTTTGCATTAAACCTGTAGTAAACCTTTCGATCTGATGAAATATAAGATGATCCTTTATATTGTATGATAATGAGGGTAGGTTTGTTGCAAAATGCCATGCTATGTGAACATTTTGGAGTTACAGGCTGTCCAAAAAGGCAGTCAGCCTCTTCTGTTTGACATCAAGTGTTTCAGTACAAAGAAGCACAAAAGGCATGATTGTCTTTCCACCAGCAAGAGTCCAGTCACAAGGAAGACCCAGATTTTGAAAATTTTACCACTTACCACATAAGCAAGTATCTGTAAAGTACCCAATCTGAATTAGATATGCAACACATGCTTCTTATAAGGACACATTCATTATATTATGGTTCATAACCATTGTACAATTTGACAGATAACATTTTAGAGCTGTACTTTATTGACAAAATGTTCCCACCTTAAAATCTATTGTTCTTTCTTTGTTTATTATAATTCATATTAAAATTTAGTTACAATATACAGGGTTTTCACAACTGTTCACAATAAGTTTTCTTTTAAGGTGGTTTCTGTGTGCTTCAGTCATTACAATATTTAATATAAATTGGAGATAAATTCTAAAACAGAGGGGTTCCAAAGCTGTCTTATATTGGATGAAGCCTAATGATTTCAGCAATATTGTTTGGTCCACTTTTATCCCTACTCTAACCAGTGATGTAATGGAACCTACAAAAACAATGACTTTAGAAAACCGTTTTAATGTATTTGACAGGGTCATCGTTATGACCCTCACATAACACTACATAAACGGATGCAGCCTGTGCCTACATTTAAAAACTCTACAATGTACTTGGAAGGCCTGTCCTCAATTAATTTCTCAAACTAGAGAAAAGCCCTTGATATCTGTGACAAAATGTCAGATTTCCCCTCTTGTTAAACCTAGGATATATTTGTGTTTAATCTCAAATTCAAATAGTTTGCCTGAAACAAAATCGAACTACTCATGAGTCAAGACAGCTACCAATAGCTCGACTGCCTAGCTTCTGGTACTGTATGACCCTCTGGAGTCTACTTTGGCTAATATCCGCCAGCTGCAAGTGTAATGTAGAAACCTTGGAACTGGTACCTGATATTTTGAGGATGCCTGAGAGCAGGGGCTGACTACAGGAAGCCTACATTCAGCTAAGCACTGAATTTGTGGAAGAGAAGCACATTGTGCATGTCCGAGCATGTGACAAGGACTGCAGAGTAAGAAGCAACTGAAGGCCTAAAGGGGCACTGTGTCTGTGAAGGATGGACCCTTGCAGATGCTTGATGGACACCCAGCACTCAGTGTGCGCTCAGTAGAAAGCGTGGAGGTCTGAGACAGCCACTTTTATAACCTTCAATTTAGAAGTGTTTACTCCAGAGGGGACAGCTGTGGTGGAATACAAAGAGGCGTGGTGAGGTGAGACACCAAGAGATGAAGAAGTGAGGGGCAAAGGGGTAGAGGTGCTTCCTGAGCTTCCACATTCTTTGAAGAACTTGAATAAAATATGGGCAGAATTCCCTATCAAGTCTTAGTGCCATGATCATGCTGCAAGGGGTGGACAAATAAATGGTCAAAGCAACGAAAATATTGAGTACCTGGTGGGGGAATATTAAAGGAGTAAGTCTTTCTGACTGAAAACAGACACCCTTAATATTTATTTTTTGACAATAAACACCAAGGTAATTTCACTAAACAGAGTGTGTAACTAGACATGAAGTAAATGTTAAATGGCTAACCAAATGCAAGAGAAGAATAAGTTGGACAAGGCTTACCACAGACATGGATTTGTCATTAAACTTATTTTTAGCCTAGTGGAACAAACATCAACAAACTCAATCTAAGTTAGGATTTATTGTCCCACAATGCATGTTGGTCTGTTACTGTGAGCACACCACAGAATTGTGAAAGGAACTCGCAGAACTCATACAAATGTCAGTGATTCCAATGCCATTGCAAGGGGGCTACCAAATACTGCTGAGTATATTGATGGTGACACTGAAGGCTCAGCAAATGCCATAGCATACGAATGAAGGCATAAATAGTGTTTGAATGTGGTAGGTAGAACCAACAATGAGAGCATAACAAGGCTACTAAAGTGAAGATTAAAGAGGTTTTCAGTCAGTCTACACAGAGTCATGATCTGGGTGTAGGAGAAAGGTCTACTCCTCCGAGTAGAAGCACAGACCTAGAGAATAGATTCAGCAACTGAAGAAAAATCAACTGCCATTACCTTGCTATATTTAAATGAACATCTCATTCTTCTGCCTCAGCTCAAAGAAATCCCTGCTGCATCCATGCAACTTTGGCTGTCACCTCTCGAACCCCTGAAGAAATACTCGCCAGATGTCTCATCTCATGATCAAATGAACTAGCTTTAGACATCCTTCTCACTCTCAGAACCAAGTGATCTTGGTCATAAAGAAAGTGGTAACAGCAAATAACAATGAAAGAATAGATATACAACCCATATGCCTCATAGCCAAGGAGGGGCTGACGGACAGAAGAGCTAATATATCTTAATTTCCTGGCTGATGCCATATTTTAACAGCTGTAGTGTTCCTGTTTGCTACAGCAGGAATACGCCCTTTGGTTTTCTTATATAGATGGAGGTGTCTGGCTCCACAAATGCCTTTTATTTGTATGCTTTAATTTTCCTCATTTTTGTTTAAACTTTATTTTTATTTACTAGTTTAACCTAATAGGAAGGAAGTTTCCTACCTCGGTCGGGAGTGGCGATGGTCCAGTTCCATCTTTGCCCTTTTACTTTGTTCTGTATCTAATGCTCTGCAGTAAGAACAAGAGTGTACTTTACTGCCACTTCGATCACAGAGGTAGGGCTATTTAGTTGATGCGCATTTACACAACAGATGTGTGCAGCGAGTGTTTCAAATGGAAGCCTGTCTACGCACTCCCACCACCAGTTTGAGGCAAGCACCACAACCGCTGGCATTCGGACTGGCCACATGCGGAGAACCATCGCTTATATCTCCCAACCACTCTGGCATCTTAACCTAGGAAAACCTTCAGAGAAACAATCCCCTTCTTTTGCTTACACTACTGGGACCCTTCACATGTAGGACATGCAGCTTCTCTACCATCACAAGTGACACCTCCTCAGTGAGTGCCCATAACACTGCAATCCTCCATCAACGTACACTCAGAAGTACTTCCATTAAATCACTCACAAAACATCACATAGACATTTTTGATTTTTTTAAATTTCCCATCAGCTTGATACTTCGTTTCTAACAGGCGGCTGGCTTCAGGATAGCTCTGCACCAATGTCACTTTATCCATCTCACAGGAATACTCATTTGGAGGTGTGACCATCCACTTAAAGCATACAGGAGGTTGAGATATTGCTTGCGGAACACATTTCGATTTCATGCTCTTAGGTTCTATCATTTTTAGAAGCATAGAATTCCTCCTGTTTCACTTCATGCTTAGTTCCTATATTTTCTTCAAAGGAGCTCACGTTTGTCACGCACTGGGCCCAAGACCAGATGCTTCTAGTTAACTGACTGTCTCTTCCTTACTTACACACTATACACTGCTAAAGCTGCACCGATATGTAATATGATATTGCCAGCACAAACTGCCTCATGCACTTGGTCCAAGGTCAATCCTCAAAATCTCAACATGGTTTAACAGTCCCATCAAACTCCCTGTTTCTCTGACATAACAACAGTATGTGATGTGTGCAAAGTGACTGAAAATGTTATTAAATGGACAAAATCAACACTAAGTAATGTAGAACCCATAACATTCACAAACCTGCCAGGAAATCACCCACTACCCTCTGGTTGTCTAGAAAACTACGTGAGGCAAGAATGCACTGTAAAGCTTTGGAAAGAGCAAGGAGGAATACTACAGTCAGAAATATAAATACACTTAGAGGGCTCCTATTAAGAACTTTCAGAAAGTGTTAAAGACCAGAGCTTCCTTTTATTCATATAAAAATAAATAAGCAAACAATTTCACTGCGGAGCTCTTTGTAATAGTAAATAAACTTTTTAAGTGAGGGATCTGGCAGCAGTGCCATCACTCCCTCACAGAAACTGTGTAATAACATTTCCATCTTATCTTATTTCCATCTTATTTAATGATAATATTTGCAAGATTCAGTCTTGTTTTGACAAATCAAATGTGTCTGAATTAGTTCAGATTTTGACCAGTTCCAACTTCTCTTACACAGGTTCATCACTTACTAAGTTCATAAGCTTATATACTGATATAATCACACATATAGAATCTTTAATAAATCTGAATCTCTCCTATACCACTACCTGCTTCACATCTTCAATCTTGCCTTAGAAAATATATCAGTCCTACTCAGCCTTTCAATGCACCTTTAATTACAGCCAAAATTGTTTCTAATTAGAAATAAACCATTGTTCCACCTCTATTAAAGAAGCCCTCAGCTGATCCCAGTACACTGAGCAACTATCACCCGATTTTCCTGTTGCCATTTCCATCCCAAATCTAAGAAACAAAGAAGTAATTTAGCACGTTTCCAATAATCTTGAACTCAGTCATTTTATTGATGACACCAAATCAGCCTTTCAAAATTTACATGTCACAGAATCAGGCATCCTTGCTGTACTGGATGAACTTTGGTGCCTGATCACCTCCTAGATCCAGAGTCTTGCAGTCCTATTAAATCTTTCTACAGCATTGGACATGATCTCACATCCCATTCTTATCAACTGTCTTTTTGCAGCTGTCATTTGTCTCCAGGCCTTGGCCTTGCCCAGTTCCATTCTAATGAATCATCCAATGACAGGGGTCACCCCTGGCTCCTCCTAAACCCCATTTTATTTAACTTATACATTGCTCTTCTTGCTGCTTTGATGAGGTTGTTTAGTTTCAAGGTCATGTCATATGCAGATGATACCCAAATGGTAGTGCCTTTCTCAGTTTGCTTGGCATCGACACGCTTTTGATCATGTTGGAGGTTAGAAAACTGGATAAAAGTCAGCTGCCTAAAACTGACCAGCGACAGGACCAAAGTTCTACTACTTGGTGGTCAACCCTTGGGTTGGTCCTCAGCCTGGCAGCTTCTAAGCAAGGCATGGCCCTACCCTCAACAAACACCCAGGCTAATAACCTCAGAGTCAATTTTGATTCATAGACTAGATCAACTGATTATGGTGGAGCTTTTTTGCACTACTTAATATATTAGGAGAAATTGTTCCTCTATTATCTCAATTAGCCGTAGAACCATCATGAAGTCTATTAATATTAGATACCTAGACTATGGGAACTCCCTCTACTTAGGACTTCCTATCTGTGCAGTCAATCATCTTTAGATAGGTCAAAGGGCTGCAGCCTGCCTCGTTTTAAAACTAGCTCCACATCAACCAAAACTATCAGGAAAATCCCTCCCCTTCCATCACCAGTGGCGTCTTTATCCCTTTTATGTTGCCAAGACATAACCTTTGGGTAGCAGTACCCTCTACAAATTGCAATAATAATAATAATAATAATAATAATAATAATAATAATAATAATAATTATAATAATAACAACAACGAGAAGAAGAAGAATTTTAAAATGCAGCGATAAGACCAAATGCAAAACTACTAAACCCCCCAGAAGGAAAAACATTTCTTAGGCTTAGATCAGCATCCGGCTCATTTGCTCCTAATGCCATGAAGAGCAGGACTATTTGAAGAAAGCAAAGACGGAAAATGATTGGATTCTCTCTCACACCAGATAGCTAAACAGCTCTATTATGCACCAGCACTTGAGAAGTTGTTGGAGAACAATAATATGAGAACGACTGCAAAACTACCAGATTATGCAACATTCATACTGAATGGTAAGTCAATGTATCACTTGCTGTAGCAATCCACAGAAACCCCTGAACTACAGGCGCGAAGCTATGAACCTGACTTTTCTGTCTTAAAGGGTACAAGAGAAGAAATATTTAAAAGGGGCAGTACAGTGTTTCTCTTGGAAAAAGTTAAAAAAAAACTATGTTGAACCTTGGCATCTGTTGAGACTTCCTCAAAAGCATTG
The DNA here is from genome assembly GCF_031143425.1 of Pleurodeles waltl. Taxonomy (NCBI): domain Eukaryota; kingdom Metazoa; phylum Chordata; class Amphibia; order Caudata; family Salamandridae; genus Pleurodeles; species Pleurodeles waltl. The sequence continues at coordinate 561,963,287 of NC_090442.1, forward strand.
CTAAAGACCATACTTAAAGATAATTGGATCTACTGAAGCAATGCATATTGTTCATTTAGAAAATGTAAAAAGTGTATGAGCTAGAGGAAGAGCGGGTGTCTAAATTAAAAGTTATTATTCATACAGAGTCTACTCATCAAGGAGGCAGACTTAAAAACTTGGTGAAAAAAGGTAAGTTTATAGAAAAACATTAATGACAAGCCAATATAAAAATTGTGTGCATCCAAGAAGGGGCTAAAGGGTCCGCAATCAGTGTAAGCAATGAGAGTCACCATTAACAGGATTCCAAATTCTTACAAGAGGTGGGGCTTGGGAATGAGAAAATGTAATTTTTGTATCATGTAACTATTGCTCAGATCCATCAAGTACTGTCTTATGTCCTTCGTTTCAATGTTTATATTTGTTTTCCAGATCTTGCCTTTGATATTAATATAGCCTAAAGGTTGGAGAAGATAAGATCATTGCTCACAGGATTCAAGAAATGCGGAGCCCTGTCGAGACTATCAGTTGCAGATCTGTAGGTGGTGTGGTGGAGGCACTTTTCGTGTATTTCATCAAGCAGAAGAGGCTAGACAATGTTTATCTGAAATGTAAAGCTCCTTAAGAGACAATGTGATGTACAATTCAAAGACAATAGTTGTATGGTGTTAAACTTGATGAGATTACGAGGACAGGGAATTTCTGTAAAAACTGAGGACAGATGTTGCCAAATCCAACCCTGTGAAATGTCATTTAGCACATTCCTGACTGAGTGCGATTGGGTGGGATGCAAAGGGGTGGCTACACACAGCTCCATTCACCAACCACAAGGCTTGGGAGGAGTGCCTGGAGGAGCAATGCAAGGGAAAAAATGGGAGACGTCAACAAAGGAAGAGTCTTTCCCCTGTCATCTACCATCCTCTGAACATGAATATTTTTTTATGGTTAACCTCTGTGAATCACTTTGGCCATTTTAGAAGAAAGCTGTGCCTTTTAATGTTTAGACATTTACTCAAAGCGAGATTGCATTATTTAATTGATCAAGAGTTACTATGAGGAAAAATGCACATGTATGAAAATACTTCACAAAATTGAGCAAACATATAATTCAACGACATGTTTTCGTTTTTAATAGCCCTTCAATATGTAAGGCACAATGTTAACAAACTGCATTTCAATCAACAGGAAACATCATTGCAAACTACTTTTATGGCTGTTGTAAACCAGGAAGAAGTAACGTAAAATGAAACATACACATTTGAAATATTTCCTTGTTACATTCCATTAAAACATACACATTTTAAATGTTACCAAACGTTTTAGAACAGAACTACACCACCTATTACTTCGAAACTCTGTGGGTTGGTTTGCATAGTTAATACCATTAGGATTATATTATGAGAACATGCAAGAAGTACATTTCTGAACACTATATATCTGAAAGTAGAGGGACCCGATACACCGTTTTAGAAAAGCCTGAATACAAACTCGGGGGACATGCAGACTGCAGCAAGTGAAATAACAAAAGCTGGTCTCCTGCATACTCATAAAAGGTGTGCATTCACTAGTCTCTATGTCGGATGTCAAGGACGAATTAAAACGTGAGAATAAATGATCAAGATTATAGGACAATTTTTTCCACCACTAACTTAATTACATCTACCTATTAAGATCTAGATGCATATTTTTTGGAAAAAGAATACGCGATCTCTTCAAAAATGTTTTATTTGCTCTCACTGAAAAGATTAGGAACAATATTTTGTTATATGTCTAAGTCACCAGCTTGAAAAAATGTTATGCCAGAGTCCTCGACTTCCTAAATATCTGTACAAATATGTTTTCACCTACATAATTTAATTTAAAATACTGCAGCACCCCAAATTAACAAACCTTAGTAATGTCAATAGGTTTTGCCTTGACAAGTGTACACTTTTATTTATTTTACAAACATAACCAATAAGCAAAAAAATTGCAACACGTGCACAAAAAGGAATGACCCAGCAGTCTGGGCATTCCAGCCCACACACTGAACTATTTTCCTCTTCAGGCGGCTGGGCACATGTGATCAGACAAAATGCTTTCACTCAGTGCAAGATAGACAGTGGTTGAAATGAGCTGATCAAATGCCCAATGATGCATGTTGTGGTGGCCGGAGGCAAAATGTGAATGGCACCTGAAGGCATCAATAAATCGAGTAGCTCAAAGCACCTCTATTTATGTGTATACGCAAGTACTTTTATAATTAACTTTTTGGAAAAACGAGGCATATGAGACAGCAAAAATTGTGTATATATCACACATAGAAATCACCAACTATATATACTTAGTAGAGACAGCTTTCATTTCTGTTAAAAACATAAAATCTGCTGTCTTCTTCTCACCTGTGTTAAGATGATGGTAAAAAACACTAACCGAGAATCTGGAGGTCTTGTTGATATTTATGATTTTATTTAAGAAATGTACAAAACTATAAGGCTCACAACGATTTAATCAACCTCAAAGGAAACCACTTCAAGGTGATTCAACAGCTTACTCACTGAGGTACACCAAAGCTATACCAGTGTGATGAAAATTAAAAACAAATGGCTTATACCCGCTTGACAAGCATACCTAAGAAACATGGCATAGAATTTTGATGAGTGGTCAAAGGTCAAGGCAATGCAGAGTCCATGTCAATAGCATCAATCGCTGCCCTTCCCTTTACAGGTACTGCTTGGAGTTGCATGCTTTCCAGAGACAAAGCTAACCACTGCTGCATCTGTGTATATTGTTTCACCTTTGTAGAGAAAATATATATTTAATTTGCAAAAATGTTCACCTAATTAGACACACTCATTCCAGTGAAAATGTAAATTTCCACATATTCCTTCAGCTACATAGGTGTCACTTAAACAAACATGCCATACTTTTGAAGTGTGGTGCCGGTGCTGTCAGGTTTTTCAGTCCCTGAATTCAGAGAGCACACAGTTTGTTTGCATGTACTTCCCTCTCAGTGCGGCTAGGAGTTGTACAACTTCCACAGAAACACGAGTAATAAGACATATTCCAAGATCCCTGCACACCCTACATTAGGATCTATTTTGTTTCTCTGTGGACTAAAAGAAACCGCACATAATTACCAACTAAGATGGCATGAAATTAACAAGCAGTATAATTACTGTGTCACCAGCAAAGAATTGGACACACCAACATCCATCAATGAACTTTTCAAAAGTATGTATTAGACCATTTTATTATACGTGCTGCTTGCTGCCTGTTATCTATGTCTGAAGAGTTACAAGGACCAAGCCAAACCACTGAGAATGAAAATGCCCATTATTTTTAAAATATTATTGTCATTACAGTAACAAAAGTTTTGAAAAAGTTTTTTCTGCCTTACTTCCTGAATCATATCTGGTACCTAGTGTTCTGCCAGGTATGTTTAGCATGGATATTTTAGTGGAAAAAGATCCGTTTGACAGCCCTCAAAAGGTGTGATGCCCAGAAAAACTAGAAAACTATTTCCTTTTGCGAAGAGCTGCCTATTTTGTACAGCGCTCACACAAAGCAATTGGCATTGTACAAAGAGAAGAATAAAAACACAAATACATAGATTATAATGCCCTGATTATAAGAGGGCCAGGAAATCCTGTTAGAACAGGGGTCATATTTGAGACACACAGTAAATGCTGTACACAGTGAAAATTATGACTCTCTTAAATATTTGTAAAGTGATAACAACAAGTTAGGGGTCTGTTTCCCCTTCCTTGCCTTTGCATCTAGGTGTGAGGGTCATACAGACCCCTGTCAGGACAGTGGAACAAAAGGAGGCCTGATGGCCCCTTAAATTCGGCCTTTGTTATTGGCCCAGCAGAGGAGTCTGAAACATGAAAGCCCCCTCACCGCCTGCACGTTGCTGCTCGAAATGAGAGCAGACACAGTGCTTGAAATGGAAAAATTAAAGTGCAGGTACTCTGTGCCAGAGTACACCTGCTTGTTTCTGAGAATTGCTGGTATTCTTCAATTGAAAATATAACTTTTTCTTGAGATGTGCCAGTACTCTCCCTCTCAAAATAAAAAAGTGCCGGTACTCAGTACCGGAGAGTACCGGCCCATTTAAAGCACTTTGGTGTATGAAAATTACACCGAGACATGTTCAGCATACTTCAGTGGGGCCCACTTCTTGCAGGTTGGACGACGTCCACCCTGTGAAAATACTGGGTGGATGCCGTGTACCTGCGCGTACCCATGACTTGTGAGCTGGTATTGCGTACATGCTATCCTTTCAATGCCAACCACTGTTTTGTTGTTCAGTGTTGGCAGTAGTACGTTATGTCATTGCAGTATTTTGATGGCATGCATTTGCCATCATGTGCTACCTTCATACCTATTAATACTTTGCCTGGCTCGGAGATCTGGCTGTTGAGAGATTTACCTTCATAACAAAAAGAGTTGGCTTCTTACAGCCTTATTACAAAAATGCACCGTACAAGACCCATTGTTCTAAATTCAAAGATAATAGGATAATGATGCAATAGTTAATTCAATAGACAATGGGTTTGATAGCCCTACAAAGTGAAATAATTAAACTAATGTTTGCATATTTTCTTCTTTGTATTGCAGCACCTTTTCACAATACTACTTTTAGCTCGCACTTTATTAAAATACAAAAAATATGTTAATTCATCATGCAGTTGAGAAAATTGTGAACAACATTTAGCTATACGGGATGCCAGCATGTATAACTTTCCTTCTCAAATTTTGGTACAGGTCCCAAAAGTAATACCGAAGTGCACTTATGTATTAAAACATCAGTTTTGTTCTGTGTGACGGACAGCAAATAATCAAAAATCACATTTTTCACATATTAAAGAGGAAACGTGTTTTCTTCGTTTACCATCCATCCATAAGAGCTGACTGGCTCATGCCGCCTGCAATGCCTTCAGTCTGGCTTTTTCGGTTGCTTGCACGTTTGTTTTTATCATAATAGTTCTGGGTCTTAAACCGACCTAATGTAATGTAAACATAAGGACAGCGTGAAGCTGTAACAGAGGACGAGGCTCACAATTTACATCCCCACAGCTTCACACCATGACCCCTCCACCCCCTCCACATCACCATGTGGTCCCACAGTGCACAAAGTCTTGGGCTTCTGAACTCTGCTCGGTCTGTGCTTTTCAGATGCACACCACTCAGGATCCCCTATTCCACAACACCCGGCGTTCAGTTTCCCCGAAAGTGAGCTCTGTCTCGCGCTGTCACGTTGCGCATCACCTTTGACAACAGCTGCATATCAGCCTCCATGGCCAAATAAGTTTGCTAAGCAAATGCATATCACCCTTTTCCCCCCGGCTGCTAATTGTTAGGAATGACTCATATGATTCGTTGTTATGCATTGATAACTTTGTTAGTTTTACTTTGAAAAAATAGGACTCAGTGGGTTTGTTTATATTTGTGCACTGACTTTATGGGCAAATGTGCTCGTATGTAGTATGCCTCAGCATTGATGCAATATGTAAATCCAGACCTACTGATTTTATCAATAATTCTGCTTAGCTGTTTGATGGCAAATTTTAAGTTAAGGGAATAAAGGCAAGTCGTGTTCAAAGAAACTAGTGGACGAGCAAATTTCTAGCAAATATCACGCGCGTGAACAGCAGCAGGACAATGGAATGCACTTAGTGAACTTACTAATAGGTGCGATGATTCCGTGAGGAATGGCTCTATGTATGGTTAGTACTTGTCCGAAATTCCTCATTGAATAATGGAGCATCTATCCAGTAATGCAAGGAGAAGTAAGCAATTGTTTCTTGTTTGTCTTAGTTCTTTTTCTAATCCCCTCTCAAAAAAACAAGCACTGGCAAAATCAATAGGTTTTGCCTATGCAAGATCTATTTGCTCTCAATGTGTTTTTTAACATTTTGCACAGCAGCACATGCAACATAGCTTAATGTACAAAACAAACGCTATGACGCGGTCAGTGTTGACCGTGTTAGGGCTTTTTCCCTTTAAGCCACTTTGCACAGCAGTCTGTGCTGCTGTGCAATATGTGTAAAACAACTCAGTGGGGTTGTGGGGGGTAGCAACATAAGTGAGGAGGGCTGGGGTGCAGGACAAACAACAGAGAGCGGGAGGATCGGCAGGGGGCTGAGGTACAAACAATGGACTGCAGGAGGAGGGCAGGATTGGGGAACGGACAATAGAAGAAGTGCAGGGGTGGGAAATGAACAACTGACAACTGAGAGGTGGGGGTAGGAACAAAGGACAGTAGGAGAAGTGGAGGAGAGGGGGGGGAAGGTGCAGGAAACAGCACAAGGGAGGAAGCAGTGATAGTGGGAGAAGGGTGATTGACTGTAAACATGAAATCTATAAGAGAGCATGCAAAAAAGTAAACAATGAGTGCCTGCAGCAGCCTGTGGCCAGTGGAAGGTCACTAAGAGCAGACAGGAAGCTGTACTTGGTTCAGTGCCATATGGAAGGGACACACACAGAGCCACAGGAGGTAGGTGAGGAGGAGTCTGACTAATAAGTAGCAAGGCAACAAGAGTGGCGTCAGAGCCAACCAATGGTAAGTAGTGCTAAGTAAGGGTGGGGTCTCTTCCCCCTTTTTGAGATTGTATTTGTTTACAAGAGATTTCCAAGCACAGTGCAAGCACAATGCAGCTTAAACCTAAAGACACTGATTCCTGAACTTGCAAATCTACTGAGTTTCATTTCTAACAACCTTACCTATTCTCCATTATGTCTCAAAGTAGTTTATTAGTCTTGAAGGCCTTATCAATGCTCCATGAGCAGGTTACATGTTTACAACGTACAACGTCTGACTCAGTCCAGTTATTTAAGTAAGACAAGTGTAGTCAATCCACGCAACTCCCAACATTCAATCAGACTACAATATGTCACAGTCTCTACACTGCTCTACAATTAGGTTCTCAATTCATTTAACGATCTTTTAGGGAAATATTGCTGGTCACTACTGGTTTCACAGTTGGTGCAAAATAAAAGCATGCCCACTTCTGTTGAGATTATGGGGAATACTTGTTTGATAATAGCGGGTAGCCTAGTGTTGCAATCCATTTCAGAACACATAAATAAGAAAGCTTATTTGCCCAATTTAGCCAAACACCACTTTCTTTTTCAAGCTGTAAAAAAAAGTGATATAATATGTCAGCTTGCAACCCCTCTATAAAATCCTGTCTCAATTTCCTGTGGCTTGTGACATCCCAAGTCATCTGTAATAAAGAAATGGCATAGTCACTACGCTATAATACCAGATTACAGTTGAGTTCTGATGTCACAATGCCTGCTGCCAGAGCCAGAAGCCAAAGGGAAAGGCAGGTCTTCCCAGTAAAAGAGAAACATGTTTTTTCCTTCTGCTCTGTTTTTGTAGTTTGTCAGTGATATGAAAAAAAGAAATATTCATGGCAACATGTTTGTTTTTCTACTTTTTAGGTACTTATAGGAAACATAGAATCTCTCTCCGGGTTTCTACTCAATCTGAAATCTGAGTATTTCGTTTTAAAACTGAATTCTATTAAACTGATTCAAATATCTTTTTGCGCCAAATATCTAACTGCTTCTTGATGTTCTAATGTTTGCACTAGAGATTCTAATTGTGTTTTTCTTGTTTAGAAACATTCTGTCACTTTCACATGAAAGAGAAACAAATCAAGAACTTAAGCATTTTGTGGAAAGAGTGATGGTGTGGCCACGTGGTAGAATGAATAAAGTAACTTTTGCCATATATTATAAGGATATTGGAAGTCACCTTGGAGTTCCATGACCTTATGAAGGAACTCAACCTTCGGCCTCCATATGGTCAGAGAACTCTTCAGTGACTTGTAATATCATTTTAATGTACAACAGGGGGTAATTAGTTCCATACATAATACATGAAAGTCTGCTATTCCTTTATAAAAACCTGCCTGTAATTTCCTTACTACAGGTGGCTTGTGATGGTTCTAGTCACCCTTAATAATGAAAGGACATAACTGCTCAGTTGTAGTAGGTTATTACAGTTGTTGTGATGTGATAATGTCTCTAGCAAGAGCTAGTAGCCAAGGTGAAAGGCAGGTCACGTTGCATAATTACAGCTACAGTATCAAACAACAAGAACAACACTAGCTTTTCCTTTCCCTGCTTATGATCTGTTTTCTAAAACTATTATGAGCAGAAAGAAGATATTTACCATAACGTGTTTATTTTGTGGACACTCTCTGCCTTTTTCTACTCATTATGAGCCTCAACACTTTTTACATTTTGACATACATTAAACTGATTCGAACACCTTTTTTGCAACAAATTACTAACTGCCTTTTGATAAATGCAATGTCACACTAGATTTCTCTTTTATTCTTCATGTCTACAAGCACACTACCTCTTTAATATGAATGAACAAGACACAAAGGACTGAAGTGGTTCTCAGAAAGGGTAATGGTGTGACCAGGCATTATAACGAGTAACATTTTACGGATATTGCAAGTCACCTCGAAGCTCCATGGCCTTATAAAGGAAGAGGGACATCAGCCTCCATCCCTGCCATGGACTCCTCAGTAAGATGCAAAATCCTTATAATGTACTGCAGGGGGTACTTTAACTCACACAAAGCTCTCCTGTAGAACAGTTTAACTAAAGTTATAATCACCTATGCCTTACATTACCATGCTGAAAAATCAGTTTTCAATGTCTTTGCTGAGACAAATATTTCTATATGTTAAGTTCTGACGTAGTTTGAGACAGTGGAGGTGTTAAACCTAGGGGAAATGGTGGTCTCACTAGAGATCTTCAGCATGAAAAGTATTTCAGCAGTAAGACACCATTTCCTGGTGAGGTATGTAATGCAACACTCTGGAACTTAGCGGTATAATAATACTTGTAAATTCCATTCAAGTCATGGGCAAAATCTTATTGTTATACAATCTCCCTAGAATACTTGCAACTAAAGAACTGATGCAATGATCAGGACGGAAATACTGTTTATAAAGAAAGAGACGATTGTGTTAAATTCCGCAGTTCAAAACCCTATACTTTCCTTCTAGGTCTGGCTGTGACAGCATAGCTGTCTGCAAGATGTATTGGTATCAATCCTTTAAACTATGCATAGAGAGGGCATTGGCTCCATCCAGAGGAGTATAACTTTCTCACATAACGCTACTTCCTATGTTGTATCATTTAGTATTCAAGGTAGTGATTCATTTGCAAAGCATTAGGCATTGTTTTACTCCTGAAGAGTATGCGCAATCATTATGCAGTTTGCCACATGTATCTCTTATAGGTGATCTCTGCAGAAAGTGATCCTTTTTACTGCTTGGGTCCCATCACTGACAAAAACAATAGGACGGACTTTAATGTAATAAACAGCTTTTGTGCATACAGCATATACAGAAATTATTTGTGAATGTTATGTTTATGTATATTAGCATATTAAAGTCAGACCTATTAGCTTTGTGAATATTTTTTGTTCAAGACATTTATGAGAGCGGTTCAGTGAATAAGCACTTGATGCTGCCCTAAAAACATCAACTTAGTTTAAAGTGCTAGAGATTAATTGTAATACAAAAATGCATTAAAGTTTAAACATATGTTTGTAAATATTTTGTTCAGTGAAGACTACGAAAAAGAAAAGAACGTATGACCTTCGTGCTTCATAGTAAACTTAGGAACGCTCAGAAAGGTTCTGCTGTTTGACCTATATTCACTATCTGTGGGAATAACTTGAAAGCTTTTTCTGTAGATAATTGGAGATGCAACAATTATGAGAAGTTGTGGACTGGGAATATTCGCTTCAATTAAATATGTAACTTCGTGTTATGAAGCTGAGGGAGAAAGTGAAAGGGAGTTTCATTTTCCAATGTCATAAAGAGCATAACATTCTATTTTGACATTTAACTCACTGCTGTTTTCTGTTGTGAGTACAACTGCGTGCACTTGTGCGTGTGCGTGTAGAGTGTTGTTCGTGCATGCCGAGTGTAATTTGATGTATTATGTGCCACTTCACTGACGAATTGCACACTCCTGTTTGCAAGAGTCCTGCCAGAGATACGGCTTATTTCAGATCTCTGGTGGTGTTGTGGGATGCCCAGGCATGGTTCTAGCTCTGTGGGTCATCTTTAAATGACCCCCCCCCAGAGAAAGAAGGGCAGCAGGAGTCAGGTATACATTCATTTTAACAGGACATCCATCGGACTGAGTCATGACACATGGCCGCCTGCCACAGGATCCCATGTCCGTGATGGAATGCCTCGCCTTGAATGAGCCAATGCACAAAGTCGAGTCCACAGACTCAACACTCCAGGACATTTTACTGTAAGAAGAGGTGCACAGCACCCCGATAAACACAGCACAAAGCAGAGAGCTAATCGTTTTTATAAAATTAAATATTGCTTCTTCAGCCCTGGAATTCTCTTTGCCCTATCCTTGAAAGGCTCCGAGAGGGTCACATATGAATCCTGGAGATTTTAAGCTACATGACTTAGTTTTAACCATTCCACAGGTCAGCCGCATGGAGGCTGTTAGAGCATTACAGAGTTTGGCGTCATTGATATAACATTTCCAGGCTCCTGCTTGAGCTACTTTCAAGTGACAGGTTATATTTAGCCTAAAAAAGAAAGAGCCTAATTTACACAGAGAATAACAACCTAGAAACCCTTAATATGCTGAAAAGAAACAGCATTGATAGCTTGTTCATAGACAGCACTGGTTTCCTGTGAGTCCGTATGCATATTAATACCTGATGTTATTGCTCCTTCGACTACATTTCAGAAAAATCAAAGTCTGAAGTGAACATAAGTTCATTAATTCCTGTTACCCTTTGGCAGTGCACACATTCACTTCAAATTGTGCATGAACCGGGCGAGCTGTGTTGCCAGTCAGCAAAATATATGCATTTGCGATTCGTTCTATGGGTCATTGATTTTTCCCTTTCAAAATCTCTACTACTTTTGCTTCCTTTTCAATGCCAATAATCCTTTAGGATCTAGACTATGGCATATCCCGCCGCAATCTGTGCTTCAAAGTGTTGTCCTGAATCATACGGGTGTCAGTGATGCAGAAAGTTCAAAGGCATTCACTAATAGGCCCTATTACCACATTGGATTCGGGATGAAGGAATATGCTTCATAGAAGATATTTTCTTCTGGGCAAACAAAGGAGTCCAAAGAAGGTTGCATTTCACTACTTTCCTGAATCTACTGTTTTAACAGTTAAATTAAACTGCCTAATGTATGCACTTATACCTCATTTATGTAAGCCAGGTTCGACAGCGATTGCTTAAGCCACTATCTATAGAAGAGCCTAAAAACAGAAATCAGCACTTAGGTATGTATTTATCAAAATCAAAAGCTAAGTAATACTCATACTTCATCTGCCTACTCAAAATTCCTGGCAGTTCTAGAAACCTAAACCTACTTTTAAAGACATTAACCATGGGATGATATTAAGTTGCCATTTTCAGCATCAAAATAGAAATCTTAAGATAATGCATTAATTATTGACCTGAAACATTAGGAAAGAGAACCATGTTCCTAATTTTACACTGAAAGCAGTTTAAAATAATCATACAATTCTCCTCCCCCAACCTCCACAATACATGCCACAGATGTTTATTTCTCATTATTAAAAGACCCTGTGTCACCATGAAATGAATCACAGGGTTATTTAGACTGAGGAGTGTGGCCCTCAGGCCCACTAGGTCAATGGAGGTGATGGCCTCCACTTCTCTTGTGGAGCACCGCCTGCTAAATCTATAGATCCCTGGTTGTCAGGGAGGATCTCTATCCCCAAGGTGCTTTGTCTTCACTGAAGGCACTGAATTCATCTGATTGGACTCCATTTTCTATGAATCTGCTTAGCATTTTTTTTGCTTTAAAGAAAGAGCTTGCAACTTAAAAATGGGTTTCTTCACAAAAACATAAAAATATACTTGAGGTGCCAATGTTTGATTTATTGTTTTATTTCCCTGATTGTGACCCCCTGGTCTTACATTTTGGTCCTGGGCATGGAAATGTAGTGATGGTGGCCCTCCCCCAATAGGGTGGACAGTCAATTAAACTCAGATCTGTGAGTGCAGGTGTCTGAAAAGTTTTAGCACTCTGTTCATCATCTTTTTGTGCTGCAAAAGTCCTCCTAAGTGGGAAGGATATGCTAAGACCTGGGTCCCATGCTCACTGTGCCACTGGATTCAAGCTAGCCTGGCTGATGAAGGGTGGTAACCTGAAACCTGATGCTTGCTTCCGGTCCAGGGAGGGCCCGGCCTGGAAGTTCAGCGTGGACCATTCCCATGGAGAACAGGGTCAAGACTGATTTGCATATGGCTGGGTCCAAACTTGGATGTCATGGCAAGCAAAAGATTGATGGATTAAACCCAGATCTGTGACTAGGGTGAGTGTTTGAAAAGTTTCAGCACTCCCTCCATCATCCTTTTATGTTGTAACAGTCATTGCTATGACCTGATGGCCCTGTACTGCAAGGACCATCAAGTATGAGGTTTCCAACTATAGAGTCAGCTGATCCTCTCTTGTGGGGAAACCCGGATGTTCCCCACCTTTAAACGTAGAGAAGTGCAGTTTGGTGAGGCAGGAGCACCGTGGATTTATGGCAGTGCTCCCACTCTGCCTAACTCTGAATAAGCTCCTGATTTTGTGGGTGCCATAGTTATGAACTTTTTTATACCTTTGTGCAGTTCCCGAACTGCCCTGCTATCCCTCAACACACAGTGACACACACATAAGGAGTCCAGATCGTCAGTAGTTAACCAACCTGTTAAGTTGTACTGTGGAGAATTGTGGGTGATCGACAGCATTCGTTGAGCATTAGATAAGCGGGCAAGAGCAGAAGCTAGTTACTGTTACCTACACTTCGGCTTTAGCAACATTTTAATTTTAAGAACATGTGTCTATTGTCTCTCTGCTGAGGAAAAAGGGCATGGGTTTGTTGCAGAATGAAGGTTAAAGAGACATCCTGCCAAGGTTCTAAGAGAGTCCACCCCTGACAGTGGCTTCTACAAGTAGAAGATAAGAGGTATGTAAATTACAGCAAGTAGAATTTCCCAGGAGTTGTTTATGCACATGACAAATTCTTGTCATTCATGTCAGCTGACCTAATACCTTCTCCCAGAACAGCTACATGTTACTCCTGTTGTAGGGTGGTTGTTAGCTAGAGCAGACTGGTTAACTGAAATTGAAACCTAATTTTGAGCAGATTAGTGAGACATCCCACTTTTATGTGTACAAAAATGTAAACTCGAGATCAAGTTATTTGAAAGTTAAATAATAAACCTGTTCCTACATGCCTGTATTTGCAATGGAGAACTGCCAAGGCTATGGTGCATTCTGCTGAATTAGTGCAAAACTAATGTGAGATGGTTCTCTGTTGAGAGTGATAATGCTTTTCAAACCTGTGCTTCTGTGTGTCCTAGGTGAAATAATGTCAGAGGATATCCTCATGTATCATCACAGACCCTACAGTGTAGGGATAGAGGCGAGACGATTTGAGTAATATAGGTCTCAGACAAGGTAGTGAAGTCTGAGTTACTATACTCTGGAACGCTCAAGACAGGTGCAAGGCAACGTTGCTCAGGACCTGATATATGGCAATCTGTATGTGACAATATGTGGTATTGTGAATTCCAGATGACTGCCTATAAGTGTCTGAAAGATACTGTGTGACAATGAAGAAAACTCAACCTCATCTGCCCTCTACCAATCTGAAGTGCATCCTAAATCTACGGACAAATTGTACTGATAGTTTGATCACAGGTTCTGATGCGGGAATCCTGACCAGTGCACACTGATGTTTGATCAAGAATCTGAGTTTGATCAGTTACAGTCCAGCAACACTTAGCTGCCTTTCTGTATATTACAATGCTTGGATCGGTTTTAATAAGACATACAGTAAACATAATGCACAGATTATAACAGTCTAGTCCCACAGTAGCGACAGTAGCACATCACAATTTGAAGACCAGTCGTATTTTAAACGTGCTTTTACTAGCGAGGGAATTATGACGAATCAATGGTTTGGTTGGAGAATATCAAGAAGAGAACGAAAGGACTCAGTAAATACTATTTGCATGAGTCCCTCAGCGTTCAGACACCACAGTGCTAACAGTTTAGAAGCCATAGCCAGCACAATAATTTCAAGGTTTCGGGTCACCTCAGACTGGTGCAAGAGGTACTGGGAGTAATCTACCACTTTATATGGCTATTATTTGTGTTTATTCGTGTAACTTTACTACTTCTACTTTTTTCTTAGATAAAAACGTTCCTAAATATTCCTAAACACTTCTAAAATATTTTACCTCACAAAGACCCCAGGCACAACAACAGTTTATAAAATCATACAATGCTTTCACGTATCCTATTATGGCAGTATGTAATAAATGAGTTATGTATAACGAAACAAACAAATATTTCATACTAGGGGAAAGCGGATTAACTACCATTACCTTTAAAAAAATAACATATCATTGAGTTATTAAGATGCAAAGCAATGACAGATAATCAATCTGACTTGAATAATGTAAGAACAGTAATTGCTTAATGAAGAAAATCCCTCCTCCTCCAAAATGCCAGGATTCTACACTTTACAACAAAGTCGCCTTTTCCTGCACCGGAGTGTCTGACGTTTTTGTAAACAGTTGTTATTTATTTAACACGTTGCATTCAAGATAGAAAATGGGGTATGATTGAACTGTATAGTGGATTACGACGACACATAGGAGAAAATTAATTGTGACTTTTCAATTGATTTAATGTTTCATGTATGTTCGATGAAAAAAAAAAATACTGTCCTGTTCAAAGACGATTTAGACAAGCATTGTTACACCACAAGCCTGAAGCGTGAAAGTCTATATTCATGTCGAACGAAAGTTCAAGTTTACAAGATATTTCCCTGAAGAATCCTCAGAATTCTTCCCCTAACATTAAAGCCTTCAACGTGCCTAAGGCTCGCCCCTGTCAACAAATATACAACCCAGTGAATGTTGACATATACTAAAACTACATTTTCGTTCTGTACCGGACTCACAAAAAAAATACATTATTCTATATGATATTCAGCTAAGTGAACTGATACTAAAAGCAAAATATTTAATTCAGAAATTACAGAAGTCCACAACAATATGGAACACGTATGCTTTTTCTTCATGTTGAATTGTCAATTTGGTGTTAGAAAACTCCATGCAGCACACATGTTTGTCAATGGAGTTACCGAACCACAGAAGAGCCGGTGATGCCCTGCGCAGTGTGCAGCTTCAATGAACGCTGGGGTCAATTATGTCAAGGAGAGTATCCTTACTACTGGTACCGATGCTAGTGGGACATAAACATGCAACAGAAACCAACAATATTTGTTAAATTGGAAATATTTATTAGATGTGAATCAATGAAGGTCAAACAAAGAATGAGATATACACACAACACTCTAGAAGATGAACCATCAAACCTGACCCATGCACTTTTTTATTAACCAGTAACTACATCAAAAAGAATTAAAAAAATGTGCTTTATTTTCTTTGTGCAAGTCACAATTAAACGCAGTTTTGCGTAATGTTGTGATAATTTCCTAGAATTTTAATAAAGCAAGGTACGCAAGGTTCACACTTCCCTAATGAACACATCTATCACTGTGGGACTGGAGTCGCTGATGTAACCATCTATGTTCACAACCCTTTTCAACACTCTGCCCTGTAACACAAGGACTAATAAAGGCTACTGTAAGTTTTGCACATTCTGCATCGAATCGCTCAGCTCCCTCCACATTTCTGAATATGGTTTATGTTATTATTTTTGAATCATTGCTACATCCCATTTTGCAACAGCTTTGTACAGAATTTCTTGGAGAAACTCATATCACTCATATATTTAAGAGCATAATTTGACTTCACAAGGAAGTCTCACTGTCAGAGTTACAGTTGGCAATGATAAGGGTGATTAACTTTCTGTATAATGTGGCAAACGTAATATTCCACTGGTCTGCCATTCCTATTTAAGTACTGTCTGATCCTCCTTCAGAAACAACTATCAATACTCTGGGACATTCAGGAATACAAGCATGAACTCAATGGGCTTTTTAGTTCCAATGCTGTAGCATAAAGCATACTCAGGTGTGTAATCTTGGTAGTGATTACCGTGGATATCAAAATAGCCAACATTCAAATTCTAAAACCTTCCACAAATTTGTTATGAGCACGCTTGATTTGTGTTTACTAAAGCTTTAATTAATGGCTAAAATGTAGTCTGAACTGTGCACCACCAATGTAGGATCCAGCAATCTTAGCTGGCTAAATCCTCACAATGGCCATAAAAACTGTCTGCCATTTTAAATCTGGGTGGACAGAGTTGTTTCCATTCTTCTGTTGTGGCCATAAAAAAATTCTCTAGATCATGAGAATTATGTCTCTCTTTCAACATCAGAAGTTCTTTTAGATCATTCTAATTTTTAGAATCAAATCAACCAATATGTATGCCTGTGAATGTGCCTTTGAATGCTTTTAATGAAAAAGTTTCTAGTTATCCCAAGAAAAATACTAAACAACATGGCCACTAGGCCTTTTACTTGTTCAATGAACATTTGCTTGTCTGGTCATGTTAGCAGCAAACAACATATATTTAAATGGATGTAAATCATCTTATCTTAGAATTGACTACATTTAGAAAACTTTTACTTCCTATGTCTTCTGAACCTCAAGGAGTGGCCACTATTTCTGTGCAGTTTAAAACGTCTCTGTATAGTGGCAGATGTGTTCCTAACTCTTTTACATGGTCTGTATGTAAACCTAAATTAAAAGGCTACCCTGTGATCCAACATAAGAAGGCACATATCACTAGATAATGCCTTCTGTTACCTTTTCCAGGTTTTTTGTAAGTTCAGATACAACCTGGTCAAGTGGAGGAGGGTATGTGTTTCATATCAGTTCATGGCACTGGCAAATTTGTTCTTGACCTGTCAGCAATAGGGTGATCTTCCCTCCAACCTTTTGCCTTCCTCCTCTATTTTTTTGATCTCATTTTTGCTGACCTTAGGACTCACTAACCAGTGTGCATGTGCTTACTCCTCAAAACATGCTAACATTACCTTATCCCCAATTTGCATATTTCATTTGCTTGTAACTGTAAGACTGTAGTAAAGTGGCACTCCCACAAGCCCAGGGTCTCTAAATTAATTGCTACTAGTGGGTCGGCAGCAATGATTGCGTCACCCACTCAGGTAGCAAATTATACTTGTCTCACGCCTGCCATTGCAGCCTGTGTGTGTGCAACTTTAAACTGCCATTTTGGCCTGGCAAAATAAACCTCTTGCCAGGCTTCAAACTTCCTTTTTAATACCTATACGTCACACCTGGGGTAGGCCCTTGACATCCCAGAGGGAAGAACACAATGTATTTAAAAGGATAGACATGTACTTTTAAGTTTTATATGCCCTGGTAGTAAAAAACTCTTAAATTCATGTTTCAGTATTGCAAGGACTATCTCTCCCATAGGATAACAATGGAGTTGCCTTATCACATTTTAAGTGTAATTTTTAAAAGGGAAGAGATGACCAGTTCAAGTTGGTGTCTCTGGAACCACAAATTAAAATATTAGCTTAGGGGAAAGCTGGATTTTAAACTGCAAACCTGAAAGTTACAATCTTAAAAAGTTGGCATTTTTCTGCCTTAGCCATTTAGTTCCTATAGTGTATCTCGGGTTGCATGACTCGCTGTAGCTGACAGATGGGCTTTGTGTACTCCTCCTAGATAGTCACACATAATAGGGAGCTTAGGTGTGCCTGGATGGGCTGTCACTGGCAGGATGGGAGGGAAAAACTAGGCACAGCCCAACTTACACCTGAATAGCCTATGTCCTACCTCCACAAAAAAACGGCATACCTCCTGGAGTAAGTTCAGAGCCAGAACAGGGAAGGCAACCTGGGGAAGTCAATGTTAAATCTCTAGAAACGTCTCTCCCACTTCAAGGGCACAACTGGGTATAAATACTGGCCATCAGACACCAACTCTTCAGTATGCTTCTGGACCTATGGATACTCTGTCTCAAAGAAGGACTGCTGTGCTGCAAAAGGACTGCCATTCTACTGGACTGCTGCTCTGAAGGAGCTGCTGCGCTGCTCTGCTAGCCTGCTGCCCTCTTGCCTGGGTGAGATAGACTGGACCTGCATCCCTTGTACCCAGAACCCAGAGTCACTCCCGAGGCTAGCTGGCTGGCCTCCTGATATGAAGCCTCAGGGACACAACATGGCCCCAACAACCCTGCATCTGCAGCTGGACTCTGCCATCTGTGGGTCTACTTGTCAAGTGGTGCCACCCCACTCCTGGACCATTCAAGGTGGACTTAAGGTACTCTACAGGTCTCTGTGGATCCAGCGAGAATGACACATCTCCTCTGCTGGGCAGAGCAAACCCAAGTAGAACCAGTGCATCATCTCTGCTGCATGGATTGGACCTGTCACAAAGACCCACACTACACTGCAGCCTCTTTGGAACCACCACTGTGAGACACATCCTTGGCTCAGGGCCTCACATCCTTCATCCACAGCAGCCTTGAGGATGTTACCGGATGCTGCATCACAGCCTCGCAGCTCCTCAGAACAGACACATTGTCCTGATTGTGCCCCGCATCCTCGATGCTGAACTTTGTATTGCTATCTCCATCGCTGAAACAAGTCCTTGCATCGCAGCCTTGCCATATCTCAGAGCTGACACATCGTTTTGGCTGTGCAACACATCTTTGACAAGAATCCTCTCAATGTGCTGAAAACCAGGATTAAGGTACTGTGTTCAGCAGGCCTAACTCGGTCCCTGTAGCCGTTCCGCGCTACATCGTGGTAGGCCTGAACTTGTGACTAGATATCCATAGTTGGTGCTTTGGTTTTTTTTGTGCTATCTTGCCTAAAAGCTTTGACAATCACATATCTCCAATTCTACTAATTGGATTTTTGTTGTTTTCACCTTGGTTTATTTATTAAGTTAAACTAAACATTTCTAACCTGGTGTGGGTGACACTTTTTTGTGTGTTCACTGTTTGAGGTGTTGCACGAATACTTTACAAGACCTCTAAGTTAGCCTGGATGTGCTGTGCCAAGTTGCCAGAGGGTTGAGCACAGGTTAATTAAGAGTTGGCTTGTGTCTCACCCTGACCAGGACTATGGTTGCCGCTTGTCCAGAGCTCACACCCCAGCCAACCAGTAACCTCATTTTTTTTACAGCTGTCCATCCTAATGTCTATTCTTTCTGCAGTTGTCTGGTACCTTCAGCATAAAGGTGTTTACAGACCTGTTGAATTAGAAGTAAGGTACTATGGAGGATTCTTAATAACTCAATGAATTAGCGAGTTACGAACCGTCTTTCTAAATTACTGAGCTTGTTGGCTTTAACCCCTTAGCTGCTGGGCCTTTCCCCCCCCCAGTGCTGAGCCCTTTTTTGGCTATTTGGGGTAGTTCGCGCTTAGGGCTTCATAACTTTTTGTCCACATAAGCTAACCACGCCAAATTTGCGTCCTTTTTTTCCAACATCCTAGGGATTCTAATGGTACCCAGAGTTGGTGGTTTCCCCTGGAGGAGACCAAGAAAATAGCCAAAATACAGTGAAAATTTAGTTTTTTCCAAAAAAATGGGAAAAAAGGGCTGCCGAAGAAGGCTTGTGGTTTTTTCCCTGAAAATGCCATCAACAAAGGGTTTCTGGTGCTGAAATCACTATCTTCCCACCTTTCAGGAACGGGCAGACTTGAATCAGAAAACCAAATTTTTCAACACAAATTTGGCATTTTACTGGGACATACCCCATTTCTACTATATTTGGTGCTTTCAGCCTCCTTCCAGTTAGTGACAGGAATGGGTGTGAAACCAATGCTGGATCCCGGAATGCTAAACATTTCTGAAAACTAGACAAAATTCTGAATCCAGCAAGGGGTAATTTGTGTAGATCCTACAAGGTTTTCCTACAGAAAATAACAGCTGAAATAAAAAAATATTGAAATTGAGCTGAAAACAACAGCTATTTTTCTTTATGTTTTACTCTGTAACTTTTTCCTGCGATGTCAGATTTCTGAAAGCAATATACCGTTTTGTCTGCTGGACTCTTCTGGTTGCGGGGATATAAAGGGCTTGTAGGTTCATCAAGAACCCTAGGTACCCAGAGCCAATAAATGAGCTGCACCCTGCAGTTGGTTTTCATTCTATACTGGGTATACAGCAATTCATTTGCTGAAATATGAAGAGTGAAAAAGAGGTATCAAGAAAACCTTTGCATTTCCAAAATGGGATCAAGATAAGGTTTTGAGGAGCAGTGGTTATTTGCACATCGCTGAATTCCGAGGTGCCCATACTAGCATGTGAATTGCAGGGCATTTCTCAAATAGACGTCTTTTTTACACACTCTCTTATATTTGGAAGGAAAAAATGTAGAGAAAGATAAGGGGCAATAACACTTGTTTTGCTATTCTGTGTTCCCCCAAGTCTCCCGATAAAAATGATACCTCACTTGTGTGGGTAGGCCTAGCGCCCGCGACAGGAAACGCCCCAAAGCGCAACATGGACACATCCAAATTTTTGGAAGAAAACAGAGGTGTTTTTTGAGAAGTGCCTACCTGTAGATTTTGGCCTCTAGCTCAGCCGGCACCTAGGGAAACCTACCAAACCTGTGCATTTCTGAAAACTAGAGACCTAGGGCAATCCAAGGAGGGGTGACTCGCGGGGCTCGGACCAGGTTCTGTAACCCAGAATCCTTTGCAAACCTCAAAAAGTGGCTAAAAAAACAAGTGTTCCTCACATTTCGGTGACAGAAAGTTCTGGAATCTGAGAGGAGCCACAAATTTCCTTCCACCTGGCGTTCCCCCAAGTCTCCCGATAAAAATTATACCTCAATTGTGTGGGTAGGCCTAGCGCCCGCAACAGGAAACGCCCCAAAGCGCAACGGGGACACATCCACATTTTTGGAAGAAAACAGAGGTGTTTTTTAAGAAGTGCCTACCTGTAGATTTTGGCCTCTAGCTCAGCCGGCACATAGGGAAACCTACCAAACCTGTGCATTTCTGAAAACTAGAGACCTAGGGCAATCCAAGGAGGGGTGACTCGCGGGGCTCGGACCAGGTTCTGTTACCCAGAATCTTTTGCAAACCTCAAAAAGTGGCTAAAAAAACAAGTTTCTCACATTTCGGTGACAGAAAGTTCTGGAATCTGAGAGGAGCCACAAATTTCCTTCCACCCGGCGTTCCCCCAAGTCTCCCGATAAAAATGATACCTCACTTGTGTGGGTAGGCCTAGCGCCCGCGACAGGAAACGCCCCAAAGCGCAACGTGGACACATCCAAATTTTTGGAAGAAAACAGAGGTGTTTTTTGAGAAGTGCCTACCTGTAGATTTTGGCCTCTAGCTCAGCCGGCACATAGGGAAACCTACCAAACCTGTGCATTTCTGAAAACTAGAGACCTAGGGGAATCCAAGGAGGGGTGACTTGTGGGGCTCGGACCAGGTTCTGTTACCCAGAATCCTTTGCAAACCTCAAAATGTGGCTAAAATACCACGTTTTCCTCACATTTCGGTGACAGAAAGTTCCGGAATCTGAGAGGAGCCACAAATTTCCTTCCACCCAACGTTCCCCCAAGTCTCCCGATAAATATGATACCTCACTTGTGTGGTTAGGCCTGGTGCCTGCGACAGGAATAGATCACACAACGGTCAATGTTGGTCCTTACGTGAGGCAGCTGTTGACCCTGGGGTGATCCATTCCTGACACAGGCACTAGGTGTAGGCACTCAAGTGGGGTAGTGTTTTTATCAGGACAGGTGAGGAGTCACTGGGTGGTAGGAATGTTGTGGATCCCAGCATATTCCTGTAGTTTGTGTGACAGAAATGCGAGAAAAATAGAGTTTTTTTTCAACATTTCAGCTTTGCAAGGTATTCTGGGTAAGAAAACTTTGGGGAATCCACACAAGTCACACCTCTGTGGACTCCCCCGAATGTCTAGTTTCCAGAAATGTTTGGGTTTAGTGTGTTTCTCTATATGGCCGCCGAATTCAGGACCAAAAACACAGGTGCCTGCCTTACAAAACCAGTTTGTTTTGCCATGGACAATTTTGATGTCTCCACAATATGATTTGGGTGGTGGAATTTGGGGCTGAACTAAATTGGTGAGCTCCCAAGAGAGCACTCTCTCTCTGCTTGCCGCCGCATTCACCTGCTCTCTGGGTTGGCCTAACCCACTATTACCCAGTTGCACGAACAGCTTGCTAAGGGACAGCAGGACTGTCCTCATCACCTCCCTCATAATGTACTGGAAGAGGAGTTTTCGAATGGGACTCCGCTGACTGAAAAATCACTCCCAGAGTCTGCGCCATTGTCCTATCCCTCAGATGCTGTCTCAGTATCTGATGTCTCAGTCTCTGATCCTATGTCAGAGCGGTCCTCTATAACCCGAGTGCAGGCAGCAGTCATCCATCAAGATGCCATCTCTGCTATTGGCTAAACTGTTGCTCTAAAACACTAGCCTACGTAGACAGTCACAAAATCGATGGTGTGTGTGAGATACGTGCAACAGTAGAGGCCACCTTACCTGCGCTTCTTCCCTCAATCAGCACGTACTTTCAAGACACTCAAAAAACACCTTGTCACATACCATTTGTCACAGTCTTTAGCACCTCCTGCGCCCAGTCCAACAATCATTATTGGTGCTCCCACTCCCTCCTCCTCGGATTCCC
Source organism: Pleurodeles waltl (assembly GCF_031143425.1). NCBI lineage: Eukaryota > Metazoa > Chordata > Amphibia > Caudata > Salamandridae > Pleurodeles > Pleurodeles waltl. The sequence goes on from NC_090442.1 coordinate 561,985,932, forward strand.
TCATTACCACCCAGCAAAAGTGCCCTTCATCTCTCCATAGACTTTACTAATGTACTCAGCTATTTACATAAAATACAGATGTGCTCTTTGCAGTAGGCATATAAACCTTCTGCGCTTCTTTATGGCACTAAAACTGCCACTAGACAAGTCGGACCCTTTTCCCCCCAGGGAAACCACACACATATTGACAAAAGTGATGTATATATGACAGCCAACCACCTGAAACTCAACTCAAGCAAAACCGAAATAATCCTCTTTGGCCCTCACCAAAAAAACCTGTGACCCCCCCATGGTGGCCCACCACGCTAGGCCCTGCACCCACCCCCGCCAACTACGCACGCAACCTCAGCATCATCCTAGACTCCTCCCTCTCTATGACCCAACAAATCAACGCTCTTACCTCCTCATGCTTCAACAAACTCCGTATACTGAAAAACATTCAAATGGATCCCCACAGAGACCAGAAAAACTGTCACTCACGCACTCATCAGCAGCAGGCTTGATTACAGAAACCCCCTGTACGCCGGCACCGCTCTAAAACTCAAGTGCAAACTACACGCATCCAGAACTCAGCAGCACGACTCATCCTCGACCTCCGCCGACACGAACACATCTCTCCACACCTCAAATCCCTCCACTGGCTCCCCATGGACAAAAGGATCACCTTCAAGATCCTCATCCTCGCACACAAATCACTCCACAACACAGGCCCTGCCTACCTCAACGAGAGTCACCTTCCACACCCCCACACGAAACGTCCGTTCAGCTGACCTCTCTCTCGCCTCTGTCCCCCGCATCAAACACACCACCACCGGGGGCAGATCCTTCTCCTACATTGCACCCAAAACATGGAACGCACTCACAACCCACATTCGCAAGACCCAAAACCTACTTCTTTTCAGGAAGGGCCTCAAAACCTGGCTTTTTGAACAGTGAACCTCCTAGCCCCTTTCCCTCCCTCCGTACCCCCCCAGCGCCTTGAGACCCTCACAGATGAGTAGCGCGCTTTATAAATCTCTTTGATACAGATCTACCTATATATATATATATATATATATATATATACATATATATATATATATATATATCTACATAGATATATCTATAGATATATCCATGTACCTAGATATATCTATCTACATAGATATATATATATAGATATATACATATATTTTTTTTAGTTGTTGTATGGTTTCCTTGGCGGCCAAAATGGCCCCCAGGGAAACCCCAGCTGTGCTGCGATCGGGGGCCAGGAAACACTTTCAGGAAGGCCTCGTAAGAAAGGGGAGACACTCCCCTTTCTTACGAGGCCTTCCCGAACGTGTAAAAGGCCGTTTTCCCCATGAAAGCAGGAAGCGGCCGCAAGGCTGCTTCCTGCTTTCATGGGGAAAACACCTTTGCAACGTCAGCGCGCCTCGCGGCGCGCTGACGTCACAAATGGGCGGGTGGGGGGCGGGGGGAGACACGGTAGCTTCCGTGTCCCCCGGGGGGAGTAAAAAAAAAAAAAAAAATCCTCGGGTGCGACGCACCCGAGGATTTATTAATGCCCTTCCTGGTGTCGGCCACTGGTCGTGAAGAGGTTAAATAGATTTCCTTCAGATTTAACTGTTTGTACAGAACACCACAGGGCTTCATGCTTACTAAACTGCAGTTTAACATCTACAGACACATTTGGGTGGGATTAAGAACACTACCTATCCTTCCTACGTAATTCAGATGTCAGAACTATCATTTTTGTGTAACAATCAAAAGGAAATATTTCACTAAGTGTTGAAGTGCTTGATCACTCCTTGAAGAATGGAAGAGCATTGGGAGGAAAATTCCCACTTTTAATGCTGCCAAGAAATTCCTGTTGCATCTCCAGCAACAACTGAAATCATAAAATTGTATGAAAAAAACATGCATTTCTTATTGGTCATAGTGTTACTCTCGTAGACATGAGATTCTAAAAATATTCCTCAGTAGCCAAACAAGAATTTATTTCATATTGATTCTGCTGTTGGCGATGGATTTGTTTTAGCTGAGGCTTCTTGGAAGCATCTTGACTTTTTTACAGAATATCTTCACGTTCTTGCAGTGCTTACCTTTGTGATCTACACTGCCAACTACACTATGCCAGTTTGGCACAATTCAAGATGCCTGGGACAACATGGTGTCTGAATTTTCCAGAGCGTTTCTTAATTCATTGGTTAGGTTCTGCGCAGACTTGAGCACACAATGACTGTTGATTAGATCTAGTATCAACTATAGTATATGGTATAGTTTTGCATGGAATGGAACTGCATATAATTGCATTTTGTGGTGTGGTGTAGTGTGGCTTGGCGTAAAGTAGTGTGGCATGGTATGGAATGGTATGTGACACATATCTCAAGAATAAACTTGAAAACATCCTGCAGAAAATTAAATACCCTGACTTGTGACCATCAAATACCTATTATCTGCATGCCATGTTTTCCTACTTGAATCCTACTCAAAATTGCATGGCCTTAATTGCCTTCTATTCAAAACTGCATGTCCTCAGGGCTTGGTTCTACATGCATGTCTGTGAATTCCATTACATCTTAAGCCATATCCAATAACCAACCTGCTCTTTAGAAACTGGTAATACCTTGCTTGAATTCTATCAATACTCTAATCTTCCTCTGCTCTGCCTTTTTACCCAACTTTTCTTTTCTATGAGGTAACATAGCCCCCATGCTATCATATTTAAGTATGTTTAATTCCATCACAAAGAAGTTGGGGTAAATGTACTGATAGGTTTCTTTTGATGACAATGTCCAAAGCCATCAACCAAAAAACACTAACTAACCAATATTCTTCCAGTCCTGGAGACACATTAAGGGGCATATGTCTACTCTGTTTGCGCCAAATGTGCGCCAAACATTTTGACGGACATTCGGCGCAAACCCTGCCCCATATTTATACTTTGACGCCCGACCCCGCGGATGTCGAAATTCCACCATGTGCGTCATTTTTTGGAAGGGGGAAACTGCCTTGCGTTAATGATATGCAAAGTAGGCGTTCCCTTCCAAAAAATTACTTTAAGGCCCGTGCGCCTTATTTATACCCCAGCATCATTTTGACGCACAGGAAGGGGTGGGCCTTAAAAAACGGCGCACAGCCTGTTGTGCGCCGTTTTTTAACGCCTGGGTCAGGTCAGGCGTTAAGGGATCTGTGGGCTCGGAAGGAGCCCAGAGGTGCCCTCCCCTGCCCCAAGGGACACCCCCTGCCACCCTCGCCCACCCCTGGAGGACACCCATGGATGGGGGGACCCATCCCAGGGAAGTAAAGGTAAGTTCAAGAAAGTATTTTTTACCTTTTTTTAAAGTGGCATAGGGGGGGCTATTTTGGGCCCCCCTACATGCCACTATGCCCAATGACCATGCCCAGGGGACAGAAGTCCCCTGGGCATGGCCATTGGGCAAGGGGGCATGAATCCTGTCTTTGCTAAGACAGGAGTCATGTCAATGGGGGTTGTGGATCAAAAAGAAATGGCGCAAGTCCGGTTTGAGGCCTGATTTTTGGCTCAGACCTGACTTGCACCATTTTTTGACCCACAACCCCCATTTTCCCATACACCGGCGCTGCCTGGTGTGAGAATTTTTTTTTTTTTACTCAGACCAGTCTGCAGCGGCGGCTAACGTCATTTCATAAATAAGGCGCACGCATGGTGCGTTGGAATGGCGTTAGCCGGCGGTAAAATGTTTGACGCACAACTGCGTTGGCGCAGTTGTCCGTCAAAAAGTATAAATATTGCCCAAAGTGTTTCAGTGACTCATCAGGAGTACTAGGGGCTATATACCTGCAATTTCAATGCAATACAATATAATACAATAAAGCTTCTCATAATGTCTATTTAGGGCTAGCTAAAGCTGCAGATAAAGGAGGCTCCCTTGCTGAAAATGTAGTGACTGAGGCCAGATTACAAGGTTGGTAGTCCGAAGACTGCCAGCCTTGTGGCGGCTGTCGAACCGCCACATTACGAGGGTGGAGGGCAGACCCGCCAGTCTCTCGCCGTCCCATTCAGGATCTTAGATCCTGACGGGCTGACGGCGGTGCAGGTTGCAATCAGCCAGGGCAACGCTGAACCTTCTTCTCCGCAAGACTTTTCATAGCGGTTCAACTGCCACGAAAAGGCTGGTGGGGAACAAGTGCAGAACACAAATCACTGGCAAACTGAATCACTATATGGAAATTAATCATGATATGCTTCACCAGCAAACTTGTAAGACTTATGTCTACACTGTATGGTAGCTAAACCGCTGGCTAGGTACTCCACCTGTGTAAGGGTTTCTTATTTAAATTTGCTTGAGGTCTTCTTTGATACCTTTCAGAAAGCATATAGAAAAGCCTAATAAAATAGTCTTGGATTTTTTCTGTATTTTTCTCTTTCACATCTAATTAACCATTTAGTAGGCTGGCATGTGGTTTTGAAATGCAATCTAGTTGGCAGATTTTGCATTGCAAATCGTCTACAAGGTGTAAATCAGAAAATTCAACAAGGCATGTTTTATAAAAGACAAATTAAATAGTGTTTTGATAATGAAAGTGAAGTGTTAGGTTACAATGCTATCAAATATTCGGGGTTCTTTGCAAAAAGATTTACCTAGTTATATGCGGTTATGTAAAGTTGTCAGAGATATCGGTAGACTATTTTGATATACGTATTTTTAGTCATGATTGTGGTCTTGTACCAAAGCAACTGTAAACTAAATTACTCTCATTGGAACTAATATTTTCTATGTGTCAGTAGAGCATAAAAAAATCAGTAGCTGGTGGATGACTTAGAGACACTGCATGCAAGTAAAGCAATAATTCCTCTTGTATAGCATGAATTGCATGTTAAAGTCTCTCATTTGATAATATCTTCTACCTTTTACCCAGTTGTGTGGAGAAGTGCAGAAACTGCTTATTCTGACAACAGATAGACGAGGCTAAGCGTTTTCTGAACTGTAATATAGAAGACTCAGGGACATATTCATAAGCCCGTAGTGTCACCTTGCGCCACATTAGCGTCATTTTTTATGACACCTGTGTGGCCGAACGAGGCCAAGATCGTCGCTCCACATTTACAAAGTGGCGCAATGCATACATGGAGTGGTTCTTTTTATGATATGTGAGCAATTGGCCGAATGGAGGGTGGAATTATAGCATGGTAGTGCTCTATTTCTGTTTTTGTCATCTCTCAAATATATAAAGTACCATCTGCCATTGCTGTGATATTGTTTCACTTTTTCCCATCTGGGGGTGACTTTCAAAATATTTCTGAAGTTTCCATCATAGGCTGAATTCTCATTGGGTTTGTGGACCTGTGCAGTCAGCAGACCAAATGGAAATGAACATATATTAGGTAGGTGTGTCACATTTCATGAGTTGTGAAATTAATGGATCAGATGGAAAGTCTGTACCAAGTTCTTTGTGTTCTTCTCAATCGGTAATCATGCCTACTGATCAGCAGAAATAGGTGTGCTGTGGGCAGCTGGTGAGAGTATCTGTCACAGGGTGCCCTAGTGGCTATTTAATTATATGTATGGGAGTGTTAGATACACATTCAGAGCTCTGTCTCAATGTGTTCTGCTGCAAGGTGCTGTGCGGCGTCTCTTGATAAGCAGTGATTTTGTAAGCATGGCAATACAACACTACATTTTATATCAAAACTGCATTGAAGGTGTGTGTAATGTCAAATGCAGACTGGATAATTATCTGAATAGCATGTGATTAGATACAAGTGCTGGTATGAAATCAAATGATGAGCTTGAATTCAGCCCTGAGTAATTACCAGTGGCTGGCAAGCCATCCATCACTTGTTTCCTTCATTGTGCAATCAAAGGCAGAGCCATGAATGTCACCGTCCTCTTTAAGATGCAGCAGCAAAACTATGTGCTGCCTCACATGTGTTTGTGGATTTCAAATAGTGAGATAGCAAATGAGCAAAGCCACAAAGTAATGCAGCACAATAACCGAGCCACAGCTAAGTAGAATAATTGGAAGAGAAACTGAGGCAGTACTGAAGACCCTGATAATAATGTCCTTCTATATCACTTTAGTAGGTTTGTCGGTCTGCTTATGAAAAAGTGACAGGTGTCTTTTGTTAGACAGTGGGATACATAATGCCAACTGGGATACATAGAATACATATTCAAAGACTTCTGAAATGTAGATCTGTTAGTCATTTACTGTGGTTGAATATGAAGACTAAATTTGTGAGAATGGGCATAAGCCATTTGTAAGAAATGCGTTTCTTCTCATCTTCACCACAGACAACATTGGGACTTTCATCCTTTTGATTCGTGCTTGCGGACTATTGATTCAGAAGTCTTCTAATAAATCAACCATTAATCAAATAGTAAGCATAGATGTTCTTCCAACAAAGGTGTTCAACAACTTCTGCTAATGGTCTGCTGGATTTTTGTGAAGGCTGCAGTATGGTTTAAAATATCACCAATTCTAATAGTAACTCATATCTCTTTGAATCTAATTCAATTACCTTAAGTTTTTCCAAGATGAGTACCAAAGATTACTATGTCTTGAATTTTCTCTTTGAGAAAAAGAAAAGTAAACAAAACTCTACTCGTCATGGACAACATAATAAAAAGTGCTATTCGTTTACTATATTGTCATAAATATAAATTATAGTTATAAGTCAGTTATTGAAGGTCTGCTGTCTATTTGCTTAGGTTGTAACAAATTAATTGATGTTCTTAGAGTATGTGTTTTAACTTCACAGTCAGTTTCACTTCTAGGTCGCAACAAAATAAACAAGCATGTTGATTCAGGGCCAAAGAATAATTTCAGACCTGTACAAACAACAAAAGTGCCCCATGACCAAAAGAAGGTGAACATGTAAGATTAAGTTGGCTGCACAAGTACCTTATGTTTTTTAGAAGTATAAACTCATGTTTGGTGTTCTCAAATAGTGAATTTACACATATAAATGGATTTGCTCACATGTGCTATTATGCACCTAGGGGTCATATTATATGTGAAAAAAACTCATTCCACAGGCAGGTATTTGACTATCTAGGGAGAGGAAATATGGGCAAGTAGGTGATCACCCAAGGGTTTTGCAGGCACATTCTCACCCTGATTACAGCCAGAGATGTATTTATCAATGGTAGGAACAGGTCTCTATCCAGGGAGGAGATAAAACTGATTCTGCTACTTTGTTGCAATTTCTAAGTATGATGCCAATGAAATGCATTTTAGATGAGCCTCTTGGACGGCTTGCATACATCTGCTTCAAGAATTGTTCCTGGTTGTGGTACTGTCCTTACTGAAAGCAGAGTTTGGAGATACTTCTAATTGAAGTGCCCTTCAAATGTAGGTTGGTTTTACATCATCAATAGGATTTTCCATATAGCATTACTGAGTGGTAAATCTTACTGGTCCCTATGTAATCTTCAAGTTGAGGGGCCCCCACATAATTATGTAGTAGTATGTTTGGAACTATACGAAGAGCATGGTAAGGTCTCGGAGAAGGTGGTCTCTGAATCGAAATGTGTACCGATGTTGTTTTTAATACTGGTGTTTGTTTAGTTAAACCTAAAGAGGATGAAGAACTTGGTTAAGATTTCTTCTACATGTGAGCTTTATTGTGCCAAACAGGAACATTCATTAAATGTTTTTGTACTTTAGAGTAATGATGTTTGATGACAAAGAATGGTGGGGTTTTCATTAAAAGCTGATAAATTCTACTTATATATTAGAAATTACAGCAAGCAAAAGTGCAATCCTGAGAAAAATAAATATATAGAAATAAAAAAGTAATAGCAAGTGTATACCGCAGTTGGTTGTGATGACTCATTAGATGAGGTCTTGATAATGTTGAGAAATGTACAACATTAGTGGATATTAGGCTGTATCATTACCGTTCTGGATATATTGGCAGTACACACAAATCGATTCCCAAATGCGTGCAGTGTAGGGGATTCCCCACTCGGAAACGTATGTTCTGCTCACAGACCAGTTTTAAAGTGCAAATGCACTTGAACATGCATTTATTCATGCACAAATACATTGTGTTTACATTTCTGCAAGTGTAACTATCTGTTAAGGGAGTACTTCTGGAGAGCTGCAACAGATGCAGCTTCCAATGAGCACTCGTGTAATTCTCCGTGACTTTTCAAAAAGTCAAAAATTTACTCAGGACAGAGGTATAACTACTCAGGACTCTAGGTCTGGCTTTTTCTTTAAGAAACAAGCCCATGGGATTGCATATTTATTTTGACTGTGGCACGATGCTCTCTGTACGGATACACTTCAATAACAAGTAAAAATTCTATGAATGCTAGTCCAGCACTTTAGTTTAAACAAGATCTCATTTGTCTTAAAAGAAATAATTTTATATAATGTGGATAGAAAAAAAGATCATAAGCTATTTAGCAGTGAGTGCCCGCACCATTTCAAAAAAGGTTCGGCGAAAACTAAGTCTATTTTTTGTTAACCAACTAGTCAATTAATACATAGTCACTGCATGAAAAAGTGGAGGATAACTTGCTCCAGTCATTGAACATTTGCAGCATTATACCTTTAAGTACTTCGTACAGACAGACTAACAGACAACACAGAATCGGCTAAAAATAATAACTCTACTGCGAAAAATGGATTAGAGTAAAACAGGAAATAAATAAAATATTCTGTCCGCAACATGATCGCAGGGATGTTTTAATATCAAATATTACTGATGCTACATGTTCTCGGATACTGGAAAAGACTATTATTCCACGTGCAGTACTGTGGTTTTCTCCTGGCTTAAAAACAACACACCACAAGAGATCAGGCATGAAATGGTCATAAGTATTAGTTTCCAGTAGATTTCCCTTTTCTTTTCCAAGCTACAGCTTGACATTTTGCAAACTCTCGAGAGACTAAACAGTGAAATCGAGTTACTGCAGGAGTGAACTGTAAATTCTACGAAACCATGTAATATATCTTAACACAGATGGACACAGTGCATTAAAATAACTGTGGATGATAATAGAACAATGGCATCTGTTTTGTCTGGGGAAGACAAGGCACATCAGCTACACTGTCAGTCATATCATATATCTTTAGTGTCATCATGTGCTAGACGACGACTCTATATGTCAGGCCAAGTGTACACTTCTGTAGGGATTACTGAAAACAATAAAAAGTTAGCACTGAAAAAAACATCTGAAGCAAAAAACGTCCCCGGCGACCACAAAGTCAAGGTGCCTAACAATAACTTACACCATATGATGTGCGAGCAATCCGAGTTTAAGTCATTTTAATGGCCAGCTAAAAGGTAAGTCTTTATAAAAATCCACATAAATCCGTCTCAAAACATAAATAAGTACATGCTGGCAAGCTGAATGTCCCCCAAATCACCACATACTGAAACATAACAGTACTCCGCATAAATGCCTCTGCTGCAAACATTTCACTCTGCGCTATAAAAGTAAATGAGCTTGTTTGAATAAGGGTGTATAAATTAATCCAGTCTCCTCTTCCTATCTGTACTGCGTAAAACCTCAATGATGATGGTTTCTAAATTATGCTCAAGGGCAAATTAAAATTTGCATGAGAGTTTTGCTTGATGAGCTGGATGTTGTAGAGACAACATCATGCAGTGTAACTTTTAATTTTGCATATTTCCCCAAAGACTGCAGACTACATGGATTATAGCAGAATGGAAAACCTGGCAAGCAGCTTCCAAGTGAACAATGTATCTTCCTAAGTGACATTAATTAAAACTCCCAGTGGCCTACTAAACACCTGACAAATACAATAAGTGTTGTGCACTCGGTGTAGGCAGTCTGCTAACAGGATACAGTTGCATGTGAATTGAACTGGAAGGCTACGTTTTTTAAACAAAATAGAATAGTACAGGGCACCATACTATAAACAATGTTGACATGAAGACTGAGGGCAGTTCACCCTTGTCAGCTGGGGCTGTGCCACTATTTGACCCTTTATAACAACTAAAAAATAAAGCATCTTAACCCTGAATTATTTGAGGGTTAACGCTTTGCTTCTGCATCATATGTAGTGTTAAACTGCAAAGCAACTCGGCATAAATGTAACCAAAGGTATATTTGTGATAAATATTTTTAGTCGAGAGGTCATAGGTGCACAGCTACTTTACATGGTCACCAGAAAGACTGCTTAAAAGAGGGCAGACTCATAGATTTAGATTTCACAAATGCCTCCAAATAAAAGGAAATCACAGTCATCTGTGGTCAACTCAAAAAATATACAAATTGCTGAAAATGAGACTCCACAGCCAGACAGGGAAAGCTAAAAGGAAGCTTGTGCCATGAATATAAAATATTGTGAACTTAACATAAAAATTCCAGCCGTTACTATATAAATTCTCAATAGACAGTGTCAGCCACTTAATTTGCAGGTACCTAGTCCCTAATGCCTCTCTTTGCAATGTTACTTAGACTTTCTTCAGTGCTAAACCCAGAAAAATGCCTGTCATTTGCTGTCAGATTTCTCATCTCAAATTCTCCTCAAGCAACAAAGTCAGGTTAATTGCAGTCACTTTTACATTCACCAGCAACTTACAGAGTCAGCGCACAGTAACAATTGCCTGTGAAATGAGAAAAGGCGCCCCGCGCGAGATAACAAATGCGAAAGGACTGAATGCAAATACAGGTAAATAAAACCTAATAGAAAACACCGCCTAAATTTAATGTAACAACCATTCGACCTCATTAGTTGAACATGTTCTTGTCATATTCCTTCAGTAAACGCTTCCATGCAAGACAGCCACAATGAATACACTACCACTTGTACCAGGAGCGGATGCAACTTAAGAATAGACTGAAGTTGTTTGACACTCTCAGGGAAATTAAACTAAAATACTCCCCTTAAGTAATTCAAATGTATGTTTCAGACTGAAAGAGTTAGGTCATTGATGATCAAAGGTGACCCATGAGTTACAGAAACATGACTGCAAATTTGCTATAGAACATGCTTTGGAATTTTTCTAGCACATATGAGATGATCATTTGACTTTTAAGTGTGTCACTGAATGCATTGAGACTTGAGCATGGAGGAAGAATAAATGTGGGTTTGGAAATGTGGTGGCTTTACAACTAAAAGATTCACAGCTAGCATTTGCCATCTCCCCCTAACCCCCCACTCCCAGCCTTGCAAATGAAGGTTTGGGAAAAGATAATAGTTTTCAGCCCTGAGAATGTGAAAAAGTTAAGGAAGGACAACCTATGAGGTAGTCCTCAGGTGGGGAAACAGGAAGTGTCCCCTAGCAAGCACTGTCACATGGCAAATGCCATTACGGCAAATGCATAAATGAAAGTAATAGTAATAACAGTAATAATAGATCGTCGCATCTAGGGCACTCTACTGTTTGTCTGGCCTCTAGGCACTGATAAAAGGTGTTCATTACTAACTAACTCAACTGCGCAGGCTTTATCGACCTGCAAAGTATGAAAGGATGGGTGGCTCCACCTGGATTCAAGCCTGTGACCCCGAGGTTACTCCCAAATCTGTACAACAGATGCAATAGGCTAACAAAACTATCTTTCAAGAAACAGATTTGAAAGGAGACTATGGTTAAAAACGAACTGCCGAATTTCCTTAGAGGAAATTAAACTGAGTTTTGTAAAATTCGAGCACCTAATTTTATTAGAGCCTAATCCATGCAATATTAAAATGTGTGCAAGATGGGTGGGTTTTCTGCTGTTGTGTAATCTACTTTGGCGTTAACGTTTCATTGTTGTAGTGGGCTGGTTTCACAGGAAGAGTACATTATTTACAGAACCGTCTCTTTGAACATAGATACAATAATTTGGACACAAGGTGTGCACCCAACCTTTCTGGAAACAGGTGCACTGAAGATACATAGAAACTGAGCCTGTACTTAAAGAGAAAAATGCACAGAGAGCCCTACTCTGAAACTCTGAAATTGTGTGACTGGTGTGTAACCTTTCCCATACTACTGTACCTCTCATCTAGCTGAACCCTTAAATAAGAATGCTGGTAGAGGGTTCTGTAACGTGTAATGTTTGATAACGCACAGTGGCATCTTCCTGTATGTATAAATCATTCCTTCTGCCCCTTGGGAGCTAGTAGTCACTTCTGGGTGTATACTGAATGAGCTATTGGAGCCAACAATGTAGGCGCTGAGTCAAAAATAAACACTTACAGCTGGTGAATACAGTTTGGCATGATCCCAAAAACATATTTATTTAGCATAGTCAATCAAACATATCTCGTGTAGGACTACTGCAGTGCAAACTGAAAAGGATGTATAAAAGGAGTATAATCCTTATTCTTCTTTGCAAAAAATATATATATTTATTACAATGATTCTTATACTCTATAAGAATAACTATGCAGGCCAACAGCTACTTATTTTCAGAAATCACGGATGTATACATGGATTAGGGCTTAATGTGATCATTAACAGTAAAGTAGCACATAAGGAATGTTTTCGACACAATTACCTAAGACACCTTCAAAGCAACGGCATCACATGAGAGTCTAAAAGATTATCTTGGTGGCAGTTACTTAATGAAGACTGAAAATGCAAGCTCAAATCCATTCAGTCAAAGTAATCAACATTTTAGCAACGACTTTGACCTCAGTGACATAAACAATTAATTCTTCCACCCTAATATCGAAATAAAATTCTACATCTAATGCGGAATAATTTGATCAATTGAATTTAATCAAAACAACAGCAGAACTACCCTTTTCCCACTTAATGCTGATTCTAATGCTTAACGCTGATTTAGCGAGATTAAAAATCAGGATGAACAAAAAGTCTTAAACATGTAGTAAACTTTTAAGAAGACTGAAGTGCTAGTTAATACGCAGCATCATATGAAAAGGCAATGGCAAAAGTCAAAATTCTATTCTGGACAGTGGGCAAACACATTTTTTAGCATTTAAAATCCACACCTACATAAATGTCTACATGGCCATTTCGAGTCATTTACATAAAGGATTATTAAATAGTGAAATTGCTGTTTGTGATAGCAATAAAATCAATAATCACCAAATTTAATATTACAAAAAGCTGCTAATATATCTCGTCACATGATTGTGAAATATGTGTAATCATAGGCTATGCTACAATCCCATCAAAGATATAGTTTTGCAAAGCAGCATTTGAGCAAATTCTGATTCTCTCTAAATGTAATTTCAAAATGTCAGGTGACCTGTTAAAAACTTAACAACCTGCAGGAGCTGTAGGCTTCTTACTCTACAAATGTATGGAAAATGTATTCTTTGTGGAAGGTTCAAACTGTGTGATTCCCCTCCACGTGATGAAAGACATTTGAAACTTGGACCTTCATCCTAGTATCGTAACACTGCTCTCAAATCAGCCCAAATGGATTAGTACGTCTGAGAATACCTTCAAGACTCATTTTGTCACAACTCTGCCTTTAAACATCTCTAACGGTGTTGTTTACACAGCATGTGCAAAGCTTACCCGAAATAATACATTTCCAGTGGGAGAAATGTGGGTGAGTACCAGAGAAGCAGGAGGGCAGAAGATGTTGCCAACTACCCTGCAAAACCCAACCATTGTCCCAGCACTGTTGGGGTTTCAGCGCAAGTGAACTGTAGTAATCTAATAAGATCACACAAGACATGAATTGCAACTGAGATTCTGACTAGTGAATCCTGTGGCACATTTTAAAGGTCCTAAATGAATGAAATGTTACATTCATAACACAAAATATTTCTTATTTTAAAATGTTAAGAAGAGTGACCACAACTAATTAGTTTATCGAAAACAAATGTGGAGGAAATTTACTAGGACAAGTCTAAAAGATAAACAAGTAAGGTTTGATATTCTTAATTATCCAACGTTTGTAGCAGAAAAAACATGTATAGTGCCCAACTTTGGTGATTCTTGAGAGTCTGACAATTACCTCATAAGATATGCCTATTGATTGTCCTAATAAACAGTTAGGGCTTTCTTAAATCCATAGAAATTGTCACAATATACACATTTCTACAAATTATATCAATTTTTAAGCCTGAAATTCGGCGTTATTTTTCCAGACTATATTTATATACGCTGCTATGATGTCAGACATTAAGCATTTTATCAATGAATTTTAATATGAACTTTATAAATGTTACAATAAATGCTATTCATTCCCAATCTAGAAGTGAATTGCGTGATATTATTAAATTTATGACTATGATAACAATGCTTGAGTTACCTGTTTATCTGTTATTTAAGTCACTGAGAATATATGTAGGTCATTCCCATGCTCATGTTAATTTGGTGGCGATAAAGAGATGATCATCATCTCAAATGTGTAAAAGTTGAAATGCCTGTCTTACATGCATAGAGGGGAGTTTTAAGTCACTGGAGAATCTTTTGACTACATTTATATTTTTTTTACATGGTACCTACATTTCAAACTCATAACGGAAAACATTGTTCGATCATCTCAAATTTGCTGTCACAATTTTCCCAAGGACATTACATAGGGGTTTTCTTTATCTTTTGATTGTCATTTTCGAGGCAGAAAAAAGCTCCAACAATATTTTTGTTCGCACTTAGGCGTCATCACAAATGCCCTGTAGAGGAGTGGTGCGCCAAGTCAGTTGTTTTTGAACAAGGCATGCAAAACAATGATTTTATACACGTAATCCAATAACCTGCCTATTAATTGTACTTTGTTACAAGGATCAAATCGTGTCAGGTGCTCAAGAATGTTGCTAAAGACAACAAATGTACATGCGGCAAGACATTCAGTTTTCTGAGCGATCTTTAATATCAGTTAACTATCATCAGACATACAAAGTCTGTGCAGGAATCTCTGCAGATCTACCACAATTAAACAGAGCCTCAATCAACTAAACAGGACATGAAACTTTTATTTTGATAACATGCATAACGCTACGTTTGCATTTTAGAAAAACTGAAATAATATACGCTGCCAGTACCAACTGGAGTTTAATCAATGTTTTCTGTACAAAAACATGTTTATTACTATCGATAATAATGCTTCTAATGCACTATTGTCATCATTATTAGTAGCACTGACTATGGAGCTCATTCTAACATGCCAAGGGAGCATCTACACAAGAGGGTATTCTGTTTTTCACAGTTCATATTTTGGAACAATGACCTGCAAATAAACATTCAGCCTGGCGATCCTGCAACAAAGGTGGCCCTCTGGTGGAAGGCGAGGTATCGCACTCACACTACAGGCTCGTGCTCTACCATACATAGAACCAGACAGCGCAAAACATCAGCTGCTCGCTTCCGAACGCACGTGAGCCAAACATTATTTTTGCACAAATATAATAAAAATACACTGAATAAGATCTACAGCAACGTAAAACTGCCATTGGTAATAAGCAAACAACTCACCCCCGTTTCGCAATGCACAAAAACAACAACAAATAAACAGGGCTTTCTGAAGTCCGGACACTAAATAAAGTTACACCCGCGGCGAAAAGCTCAAAACCGGAGAAATCGTGGTATTTGGTTCCGACAGGCACGAGGCACAACAAAACTTACCTGCTGTTGTTGCAGATGCAGCAGTTCCACTGTGCTTACTTCACTGCTCGTGTCGCCACTTGATCTTCCATCTCGGCTGCCTGCATCTAATTGGCTGCTTAGAGTGCTCATTCCATTTTGATTCATTGAACTGTTGCTTATTGTCTCTGTAGCAGATTCCTGCATCATGGCTTAATACCTAAAAGTGATTAAGAAGTATCAATTAACACACGCATTACACCTTCACACTCCCATTAACAAGCTGTCCCTCTCTGCCAATTACACAGCCTGCATTTTCAGCACAGAAAAAAAAGCCTGCGAGTAATTTACCAACAAATGCAGCGCGAGCTCAGCTTTCATCCGGATACTTATCGTTGAAATTATGGTTTCGGTAAGTACTCTTTGCAAAGCTACATTAAACAGCCCAAATAACACCCTGTGTGCAGCAAGCGCATTTATGAATAGCTGCAATTCAAGTCTACATACAAAACCATTTTAAACGAAGGGAAAACTACCCTCCACCCTCCAAACACCCCGCTCTATTTCCTATTATCTGGCTTTAACAACCACGGATGACTATGCTGCCTCATTTAAAATATTCACTATCTTGATTCTGTCAAGATTTTACTGCATGTCGTGTGCAGGGCTATTGTTTAATGATGCACAGCTAATCATACAAAATTAAAATTTTGAACGGGTGTTGCAAATCATGTGGCATCCACCAATGATAAATAGAATAATGGGCTTTCCCTTTTCTAGCTAAATAAAATGTGCCTGCAAGGCATGTTAAGAACACGCTGCTGCTCGCAATACGTCAGATATTGCCTATTTTAATCAAACAACTGATATTCATTTATTTTTCTGACATTTAAAACATATAATACTGTCCTTCCTGGAAAGTAATTAAGCTTATGCATGAGAAGCAATCAAACTGTTCACTTGAAGATGACTTAAAACTCCATTTTAACATAGGCAAATAAATGAAAGAAATAAAATTAATTTTCGTGGCATGTATTAGATATGAAAGCCAGAAATAAAATCTATCAAAAATATCACTAATGATTGTGCTAAAAACAGCATACATTATGCATATTAGCTTCTCTATAGTAATAAATGTTTTATTATTTTCACTGCATACATACATATACTGTACTTTCTGGATAGAAATGAGAGGCCCTGCCAGGATCAGTGGAACCCCGCTCAGAAAATAAAGAGGCACCTTGCCCTTAACAAACCAGAACGTCTCTGTACATTTTGCATCAACACTATACACAGGTTGCATTCTGTTCTGAACTCTGTCCAACTGTTTCACCATATGCCAACAGAGTTTAAGATATGTACAAGTGCACAAGCTCGAGTCTATTTTACTAGATTGCAAGAAAAGGACACTGTGCATTATAAAACTATGAAAGCCATCAGATTCTAAAAGACAGATCGTTGTCATAAGAGTAAGTCTGATCTATGCAATACCATTGGCTTGCCTATACAGCTTAGAATCGTCTTTTTCCAATTCATTGTTGTAAGTTCGACACATTTCCAAGATGTATTTATGGGTGTGTGCTTAGACAAAAAAAGCAATCAGTTCCAGTCAAAAGTTGCAGGCAACAGTTACCAACTGAGGATTTCCCACTCCATTATATGCCAATCCAAATTTCAAGTCCATAAAAATAAGTCTTATAATTGAAGCTGCTTTAGTCTTAACAATGCCATTCAATAAACCTTTTGCATGAAACATGAGCCCTTGCCATAATTCTGAAATGAAACATTTTGAAAACACTATATAAAAAACACAGCAAGCATAGAAGAACTAAGGTCCTCATCCTAAAATGTAATGGCACTGGGCAAGGGTTACTAAGGTGCACATAAATGAAGGGGTGAAAGTTAGCCCGAAAATCTAGTGAACGGGTTCTAGCCCAGGTTTGTGTGGCAGCAAACAGTCCTGGTAATATCGAGTAGCACGTCAATGTGATGATGAATTTTCTGAGATGAAAATGAAGCCAGACCCTTTTCAGAGATTACACAGCTAATAAGTATTCAAATTAGGCATAAATTTTGCATGTAGAATGTGTAAAATATTCAGTGAAAAGAGCTTGATTGCCCTTACTAGACATATGAAAATTCTAATGTAATTCCACTACAACTCGACAAGAAGCCACCAGATTTGAAAATATTCCTATATGCAAATTTTTCAAAAACAAAAACAGAGGAAATAAAATACAATAAATATACAAGCATTTTGAAGTCGTTGGTGTATTTACTTATGCATCACAAGTATGAAGTTGTAATTCTCCTGGAATGAAAGGCAAAGAATCACACTACTTAAAATGTAAGCCTTCTATTTTGTCTGCAGATGTGTATTACCTTTGTCAACTATGATGGCATAATTCTATTTAACTTGAATGCTCTATGATGATCACTTAGAGGCCAACATAGGCTGAGGGGAATTTTTAGGTTTCTGATAGAATAGAAGAGGGAAGGTTTTATCTCTCAGAGCCCTTAAGGCCTTGTGGAACACAAACACTTGTAAATTGCTCAGATATCTTGAGAAGTGAATGTTAAATTGCACAGTGTAAATTATGGTGTGCAGTGCTCCTTTACAACTATTAGCACGATCCATGATTATGTGGCTGCATTAAAGAGTCAGATATAAACCAAATCGGTGTAAATAGTTGTGAGTTACATAAAGGCACACTACTGTAGAAACAATTGTCATATAGAAACCTAAAGCAACATCACAGTAAACACCTTGACATACCTAATGGGCAGTAAAAGACAGGTACAAAACAGATGCTGAAGGAGTGTAAAATAATGAGGTATGTATTAGGTTAGCCATAACGTGGAAGATGACAAAGGTGCAAATTAGAAAAATAAATTAGTTCACCCTCAGGTCGTTCTACGTACTTTCGTGGGTTTCCGAATACATTGTTTTAGTCATAAGGAACATTCACTCCCATCTGCATTGCTCTATTTAAAAGAAAACTGAGGGGTGTGCAAAAATCGACTTCAAATGTGTAGTGTGCCTGTTTAGTATGATACAAGACGTTAGGCAGATTGTGGCAAACTTCCCAGTAGACATTCATCCAAGATTCGGAATGGGCTGAAATATTTTTATGGAGAAAATTCAAGTGCTTGAGCTACAGTGACGAAAGGTTTCCAATCTCCCACTCTTTCTGCCTTTAATTCTCTTGCTCTCTTCTCTGTTTCTCCCACGCTTTCCTTCATACTCTCTCCCCATAACGACGCACAGTACTTTTGCTATAGGTTTAGGCAAAAATGTCCCAAACTTATATTAACTACATTTGCTTTAACACTGTCTCTTCAATACGGATTAGACAGAAAGAAAAAAAAACATGAAAAAGTGTACTGCTTATGTCCTTTTATACTAAGAGCAATTCCCATCATGTATCTGCCTTTAGATGCTCAGGTAAAATTGAAATAAGATAATCAAGGTGAGTGTGAACATTGTGTGTGTGCGCGAGCGCGCTTCACACTGAGTGTGCATAACTTAGATGCACAGCAGTGACCTAAAATGTATGTGATATCTCTGATCATTACATCAAGATTTTGTGCTAATGTTTAATATTTCTCTGCCTCTGTGATGAATTTGGAATCCAATACTCGACATGTTTATTTTGTATCCATACAAGTATGAACAATACATGGTATTAAAAAATGATTTCATTAGTCCCACAGGGAAAATTCGTAGATCAAACGTGGTACTGCTATACAGCCCTATTCTCCCACAGCACTATAATATAGAATAGCAAGCTTTCTACGGATGCAAACATTAGCCATAGCTGTGATAACTGTTAAAACATACCTTTCCAATAACATCACAGAATAAACAATAATTAATTTGGGTATAAATTGCAGTCCTCAAGTTCTTAATAGGAAATCTACTACTAAACTTCAGGATGCAGAGGATAAAACTAAGGTGGGGAAACACTGAAAGAAGGTTGAAGAAAAACTATTAGGTTTCTCAAAAAATCACTAGGCGTACAGATACCTATTCTCTACACCACTTCCCCTTTGAAACATTAAACTGACACTGGAGCTGACTGCACAAGATTGCATTTTCCCCTCCTAAACAACTTCAATTGAAAGGTTACTTAGTGTAACAATATTTACTTGCAGAATTGTGTTGTTACCAAGGGCATAATGGATGGCGGCTATGCAGGTTTACGCAAGAATGAGTGAAGCATGAGGCGTTAGCCATGTGTTTGACATGTTTCAAATTGCTATAATCCAGCGTTAACACACCCAGCAATTCATGCCATTTCGTGCAGCCATAATTTTGAATAAAGTGTGCACAACCATTTATTATATAAAATAGTATATGACTTCCAATTATACATACAGCAATGCCCTTGTGTTTATTTTGCATGAAGTTTTGCCCTTTCAAGTGTACAAGTAGCGGAGTAAAGACACATAACCCAAATAGGCATCTTTAATAGTGAATGTTAAACCTGCTTTTTTGAAGTTTGCCCTCCAAAAGAAGTATTTATCTCCTGCAAGAAAGAAGCAATGCAAACATATTACACTATCAAGGGCTGTTATTCTGTTACACTGTTATTCCACTGTACACTTTTAAAGAATGTTGCTTCTGAAGAAGGAAGGCTATGAGAGGTAACTCTGTAGGCAACCAAGGGCAATGTTTAGGGGTTAACAAAGCCTTTGTTCTTTTCTTACATGGTTTCACCACATCCATATCTATGAAACTTTCTGATGAAAGTAAATCTATTGATTATTTTATACTCCCTAAAGTACTGTGATGCAGTAGAAACTAGTCGGTTGTGATGAGGAAACAAGGATTCATTTTCTTCAAACTAACTCCCTCTGAAGAAATTGATGATTGTCCGTTAACCACAAACATGGTACAACAAACTGCTGCACAACTGACAGTGATAGCCTGAACTATATATTTGGGAAATGGTGATGAGTATGTCAGCTCCGCCCTACATACGCAGCTCCAAGGAGTCCCTGTAATGTAAGTAGGTTAAATGTAACTAGCTGTCATGCAATATCATCTCCTATCACAACAATTCAATCAGATCTAAATGTGTTAAGATAGGATGTATATATACATTTAAACATATGTTGCACTATTTGAAAATGTTAACTTTATTTAATGCTCATTCTCACCACAAATCAGGTGTAAAGAAGGATGCAACGTTGATTTGGTATTCTCTTAACTGACATAAGCCACAATGAACACTAGTAAAGCAAGCAAGATCAACACATACAATTAAACTAAATCACAGTGACACACATGAATGGTTAGCTGCAAAGGTGACAACAAGATCTGCTGCAAGTGCTTTTCAGAAGGCAGGGCGGCTTTTTCAATAAAGCAAAAACACATAACTGCATTTTACATAAAGCTTCATTTGATCACACATGATTCATATACAGACATACTTAGGAAGACATATATCACCGTATTAATGAAAATAAATGAATACAATATAATAAGGCAATAGGCTGGCTACACCTCAGATGAAAAGGACTACCTAGATTAGTACACAACCCAATGCATCCACTATTTTTAGGTCAATGTATGAATTAGGCACAACCATAGATGTAGTTACAAACAAGGTGTACACCAAATTTGCGGTCTACAAAATTGGACATACTTGTATATCTTCCTTATCTCTACTATGCAACTGATTGAAGTCAATTTCAATATTTGGCCAAAAAAACAATGTTTACAAAGTTTATAATGTGAAGCAATACGTTTGAATGCACCATTTGAATTATAAGTCAATTGATAGGTATCCACTGACACCTATATCAGTAGATAGTATTTACACTGAGATATGCCTACACCTAACTACACATCAAGTGTGTTTAATAATCACTGAACATATCAGAATGCCTGCACATGGGGTTCAAATTGGAGTAAATGGTTCTTCAGACTGGGTACAGTGTGCAATATTAACAGGTGCACTTAGAGGGTGAGATCTGAGCATTGTTAGTAAAAAAAAAATTCTATTTAGCTCTAGTTTGGAAAAATGCACTAGAAGTCAGTGATTACATGATATAATGTTAAAAAAACGAATATTTATTTTGGAAACACATGCTTTTGAAGTTACAGTGTATATATAAACATAGGTCAAATTATACCACTTGTGTTTTGCTCTTTAGTACTAACAGTATACAGATTACTGTTCCATACACTGTAAAGTGGCAGAGTAATTTAATTCGCCCTCTCCTTACAAAGGGTTCCCTGTATAGAAAGATATGTGTTGTTCTTTTTAAATTAACACAAGTTGATGTGTAAGGTTGTATTCATTGCAAATGCAATAAACCTTACACTGCAGTTGTGTACCTTCAAATTTCTTAAATATTTTTCGGCAGATTAATGTAAATGTTATGTTAACTTCCCAAAGTGTGTTCTACAACATGAACACAGGCAAACAGCACATGTATACACTGTGATAGGTGAGAGCGTACAGCTGTATTAGGCTGACACACAAGTACAGGTATGTTATTTCACTTAGGTTCCTGCAGACATCAGTAGGAGAAATATGTAGTCTATATTATATCATCTATATACAGTGCAATTATATTTTACAGACATGCACTATTAACATGCCCCTGGCTTTAACTAGCGTATATATTGTGTGAGTGAAAGAAATTGTAGATTAAGTACAGAACGTTATTGCACAGGTGTGCAATTTGGAGTTCAGAAGGTTTACACAATCCTTCACTTGATAGAAGATCTTTTCATTCACCAGACACCTACATTGTTGCCTGACTAGGTGTAGAAATGAGGACTCCTGGCAGATCAAGAAGTTCCTATTTGGAGCACAGTGCAGTTCCACTGCCCTGCTCTGAGCCAGGGACCCTAGTCTCTCTCCGGGCTGCAATTCTACGTTTCTATCTCAAAAACGTCCTGCTCAGAAAGCATGCCTCTCCCTCTCCAGAGCACACCCACCAAAACGCACAACGGCTCTTGTATGGAAAATGCAAAATGTAGTGCCTCGTAAGGCAACGGCCTGTAGCATTTGCGCATCACCAGCCCCATCTGAGGAAACACTTCACTATACGAGGCTGTGTGTATTCTGTTTTAGTTTAATTGGCTTCCATTTCAGTAGCCCTACTCGGTCTTGAGGACCTTACAGTTGACTCTGCATAAAGAGACTTCACAAAGCTTACAAGAGGCAGGACAACTTCTTGAGAAAAAGGTACGCGGATACAAAGTTAATGATGGAAGCAGGCACGAAGCTTGCGGGGCTCAAAATGCTGCCGAAGTAACACACAGACATAGCTCATCGTGACGTTTCCAGTTATTTCTCACTGATTAGGGTCATTATGTTGGAAGGCTGATTTATGTTGTCATTCCCTCTCACCAGTCCTGCATCAATAGATCTTAATGAATTGGTAAATAAGGGTGAAGATTACACTTGACAACACAGAAACATTTCTCATTCATACCAGACAAGATTTATGTAGCCAATTAGGACATAACAGGAGAAATTGGTCAGAAGAAAAATAATCTTTCCAAAAGAAAATTAACCGCGTCTGAAACCCACGATGGAAACAGATAACCGCTCGAGATTGCAGAGGGCACAATCACAAAAGCGGCTTGTCTTTTATTGTGTTAAAACTGTACACTCTGCCAAAAACTTGATGGAAAAGTTTTTTCTGCACGTACATCGCGACGTATTTTTTTTTGTCTTCTTTTTGCAGCTAGCCCAGCGATCGCCCACTTGAACTTCTGTTTTAGTTTTAAGGGAAATACAAATATGCTGCAAGGTCTTACAACCGAACTTGGTTAATTGATTCTATACGTGACAACCAACGTGAAGAACTCACGAAAATCCACGGAAATCCACCCTCGTGCTCCCCAGACAGCCTTCCGCAGTGGGCATGTGCGGTGGAGGCAATTATGTGGCTTCCGCTTGCACAGCTCCACTGCCAGTTGATGCCTCTTTGTCATTAAAATAGGGATGAAAGTGCGGATCAATAGGGGCGCACAGCTTTAGAAACAAACCAAAGGGCTGGTAGGAACAGAGGTGGAAAATTAAAGTAAAGTGATACTGAAACAGCCCGATCCGATTCAACTCGCTTTCAGCAGCTTTAAGCATATGCAAATGAGATTCTGCTGCTTAACTGCATCATTTACGTCGATAATAGCAGCATCATCATTACAGGGCTCGCAATTAAATTACATCACAATTAGCATTTCAAAGTGATTGGTTAAACTTTAAAACAAATAGCCAATTCTGCTAATGAAGGGTGTTAATTGTTCTTGTACACACGAAATACAAGAGCAAGATAAATATATGTTCTTGGAGCTATTTATCAAATGCCCTTGTTTTGGAAGAAACACAAGGCAACATTTTTTTTAAAAAAAGCTGAAATTGCCAAGGGGATTTGTATGCTGAAATTTAAAGCATGTAGCATTTAATTGTATTGCACCAAAGACCCTATTAGATGCTAGACTCCAGAGAACAATGTTAAATTATCTGCTTCTGCGATGGAGTTGGGCCAATTCTCTGTATCAACTAATCACAAACCTCATTATGCATAAGAGTATTAAATTATGAAGAAGCAGCATTGCACATTCCAGCACAAATCCCTATGAAATGTTAATAATGTGCTCACAATAGCACAATGCCATGCCTTCCTCGCCTTCATGAATAATGAAGTAAACAACTTATCAATTCACCTTTACCAAACAGTGTGAGCATATCAATGCATTCAGCTTCAGACATCTTTAAAATCCTGCCCTTTGGAGTTTTTTAACATGCACGAAAACTAGCTTCACAACAAACTCATGCACTCTTGCTTGGAGTAATCAATAGTGGACTTTACCTGCGCGAACTTGGCAGCACATGCTCTGCTCGCGTCCTGGAGCCTCGCAGCTTGTGTACTCACCCACCCAGCACCGGCTGCAAGTTAAGCTTGTTTGCAAACCTGCCTCGTTGCAAGGTCTGCTTTATGCACAGGCGTTAAGTCATGTTGAGGGCAATCTCTCTGTAATGCATGGTCACCTCGGAAGTCATTATGCACAGCGCCAGTGAAAGGATGCACGACGCAAAGCTACGCAACACCTGAGCGTGCCACCGTTATTTATCTCTCGTGCAATGAGCACCGTTGAGCCATGAGAGGGAAAGTAATTGAAGGCATGCGTAAGAAATATTTACAGCAAAACCAGCACGCGCGCCTCAGACTGTTACTTTGCACGTGCTGGGTGGGGGCGTGTGGAAACGAAATGACAACGCACGAAAGGAATTAAAGGGTTGTTACCTGTAGATGAAGAATGGCAAACTGCTCAGAGGAGAAATCTGTTGGTGTTTGCGGTGAGAACCTGCTCATGTCACTGAGGAAAGTGCAGCTATGTGTTGCATCGCCCCGGCTGTGTTTATACTGGCTTGCATCATAAACAAGCCCATCTCCCCTCATAGCTTGTTCATGCATACTTAAATCACCTCGCCCATTAAAAATGTCTCTCTTGACAATTATTCTATCATTTTCAGTTGTCATCGGGCAATTACTGTAGCCCTAGGACGGGCCCAATAGGATCCCAGGCTCTGGGGCTGCTTTCTGAAGCAGATAGAATGAAAAGTACAGGGACTGTAATTTATAGCCCAGGCAACGCACCTTCCTCCCAGTCCCGCAGAATTAAACCATTGCACCGAGCTGATGAAATATAATGACATTTTCTAAAGCATCGCTTTTCAGCCCATTACAGTGTTGTCCTTTGAAATATAAATGTCTTGGCAAACACAGATTTGACAATGTCTTAACATCCTGGTGTTTTTGAAACACATGTAGTTGCACATTGGGCAGCAACGATCCTCTGAGCCCCAACTCCTTTCATGTTTGTACAAGCTTAGCAAAAAGACTTTCCCCCTTTAGCACAAAATAAACATCTGCTCCCACCCAGCGCGGCGCCGAGAGGCTGCAGAACGCGTGGTCAAACTCCCTTTTCAAAAACTTGCGCCCCGGCTCGTATGGGGGGCACTTCCTAAACCCAAGATGACATGGTTTTTATTAAACCATGAAAGCAGCACCCTTGGATAACAGAAGCCCTCGCCGATTTTAAATACTAACGAGGCCTCTTTTTATTTCGAGTCTCTAATGGTGATGGCAGCTTAAATCTCCATTGCATTACCGAGAGATCAAAAGCGGCCCCCGGCTCTCGGTCCCCGGCTTCCCCTGCGCGCAAACAGATACAATGCCCCTCTTCATTTCAATGGGCTGCTTTCCTGACGAGAAACGGACAGCGAGCGCCGACCCTGCCTGCACAGAAATGACAGCAGCAGCCCGGGCGCTCTAAACTTACTCAGATGCATTTCAAACCCACAAAAAAAAAAGTTTACCTACCTCCTCGTATCGTCAGAGAAAACAACTTCCCACCTTCCGGTTCATGGGAGTTCGCAACCGAGGCGAGGAAGTCGGAAGCTTCAGCAACACCAGAGGCAGGAAAACAGTGTAAAAAGAGGGGAAACTCCACAGCTAGCTGCGGGTCTGAGCACCGCCAGGCAACTATTTACACCGGTGTTTACACTACTGCGAGTGCGCCCCTGCCCCACCGCGTCCCTGCTGCTGCCTGGTGGCATTCTGTGCTGTTAATTAAAACAAACCAAGCAGCTCTGATTGTTGGGCGTCTGCGGACAATTCCGCAGAAAATCAGCATTTAATCACCGGGGCATGTCTATGGTGAGCAACGTGAGGGGCGACAAAGGTTCAAGACTGAACCAGCGTGCTTACCATAATCCCCCTAAAGCAAGAGCTACCTCAATTGCCCTAGTCATTTATTTATTTATTTCGCTTTTTTGGTTTGTTTGTTTATTAAAATAAAAAGGGCAACTGGCGCAGTTTTAGTCTTCTGAGTTCTCAGTGAGGCTCTTAGGCTGTAGTTAAGAGCGTTTCTTTACTTTCCTTATTAGGTCACGCTTTTCATTATACACCATGCTTTTGGTAAAACTCCAAAGCTCTGCAGTTTACAGCTCAATGGAAGTATTTTACAAGAACACGCAAACAAGAGGCACGCATTTAAAATCCCGCAACATCCGATAAATCCAGGGCAAGGAATATTCTTCAATTCGCAACACAAAACAGCCACAAATGCAATTTGTCCAGGCACATGGTAATCAAGTAACACCTTTTAAACGCAAGACAGCACCAATTACTAACCTTAATTGAAATCACTGTGCTCCAGTCTTTCTGCCAGCATATTCAGAGGGTGATGTATTACGATATTTACAGTAAAGTAAACAATGCATAGTTGCAATGAGATGGAAAATGTCCAGCTAATGGTGTTTGTCAATCCTTTGTCAACTTTGCTGCCTGCCACAGATGTTTTCTGAGCTGCTTCATAAAAACAGGAATGAACTAGCGATGAAAAAAGACTTTCTCTCCCCCAGGAAAAGAGTACAAAGCCAAGCCTGTACACAGCAGATGCAAACGAAAGTCCATCTGCTACCAGCTCACAACACCACAAGGAGTTTTAGGATGTGGTGCTGCAGGTAGCCGCGCAGTGTTTGTATAGACATCATCAGCATAAAAGGAGGGGAAATCCAAACCTCTGCATGTCACAGTAAAGGCTACAGCCAGCACTCCTCAAACTGACAGAGCAGAATTCAGCAAACCAAAGATTGTTTGCTGTCTTTTTCCCCACCAGGGTTTCAAGAAGGTTTTTTTAAGTTGCACCCTAGGCTAGCGCGATACTCTTTCAGTTTTATGGCCTCTGACTCAGGAGAAAGCCTACTTGAAATCACAGCTTCCAGCTGAATGCTAGCTTGAGTGGACACGCTTTATTCTCACGTTACCTCCAGCTTGCAGGAGGCAAGCCCTATAGCCACAACACATAAAAAAAACAGATCATGCACAGGCACAGATTTGCCCAGCCTTCCTGTAGCTTTACCAAGAACGTCAATTGGTAACATCTGTGTGCAGGGTATTTAAATACTAAACACAACGAGTGCTGGTGCACTTGAAACAACCGCTTCCAACAGCATTACATTCAGACATTTATGGTAAGTACCTACAGCAACTTTCACATTTCACCTTTAACCCAGAAACTAATTCATGTTCCCCAGTACAAAAAATAAATCATTTTCTACCTTGTGTTGGGGTAAATAATAGTTTGCCTACACATTTTTAACTGACCAATAATTAAAAAAGTTTGATGGGGTAAATATTTTAACAAGAGCAATTCTGCCAAAATGTGCTGCAAGAGACATTGTTTTAAGCAAACAAGAATATTGAAAACACATTGCTTATGTGAAGGAGCAAAATATATTCAATGAAACTTGTCAAATTTGTTCAGCGTGACAGATAATCCTCGGCCTCTCAAGATCATCTGACAACGGACAGCCATTTTCTGTAAAGGTTTCACTAAAATCTGTTAAGTGTTTTAGGGTTCCGGATGACGTGTCATCCCTTTTTTCGGTATTTGTTCTGAATGCACACCATCTTTGCACTGCATTTCGTATTTATCACATCTGTGCACAGCTTCGGACTGCATTTTGAAAATTTCCCAACTGCGCAGAGCTTTATATTGTATTTGGTATTTGTCCCAACTGTGCACAGAAAGGCAGTGCAGCAAATACCTCCGAGGCAGTTGGCAGTGTATAGAATGACACATGGCGGTGGTATGGTGTACTCTGAAGGAAAGAAAAGGGCATTCCTCCTAGTCACACCAGAGAAACAACATTTTATCAAAATCTGTTTACCTTCACCAAAATGCTAACATAACATGCTCTTCGGCAGCGTTGCCTTATCAACCGGTAAAACAGTGTTGTGGCAATTAGCACAGGATTTCAACACTGCCTCATTTCAAAATATAAAAGTAAAAAAAAAAATACTCCTGACATTCAAAATGTTATAAATATGTAAATTATGTTTTTTAAGTAAAATATTTGCATCTCCTTTCCTCCTCCAGGCTTTTGAACTTCCAAGGTCAACAAGGACAAACAATACCACTAGTGTCTCTTTGCAAAAGACTGGGCTTGCTGTCTGCAAGCAATGGTATCATTTCCATAGCAACCCCCTAACTATTAATTTTCAATTAAAGCAGACACAAAGCGGACAGCCTGGGGCTGGCAGACAATGTCAAGAACCCATCTCTGTAGGCAACAGTTTCACACAGCTATCAAGCGATAGGTGCCTCTTCCACAAGGCTACATTACAAGGACGTCAAGTTTGACTGGTTAAATTGGCATTAACCTTCAGTTTAGGTTTCAATAATTTATAACATGGTTTATTTGGCATTCATACAAAATAAAGTGTCACAAAATAAGCAACAATAGCCAGCTCCATAATTAAAACGTATAAACAGAAGAAAAAAAAATCACAATTTAAATGTATACTCATAATGAATATGACCGGAGTAAAATATATTTTGGAGTGTTACAAGTCCTGATAGTTATTGTTTAATGTTGTAGTTTTATTTTTAACATCCCAATATCACAAAGCTCAATTGGGGTTATGCTAGATGAGTCGTTATATTATTCGGTTATGCACTCCAGCTCGGTGGCTGTTTTCAGATGAACCGCAAAATACCTGTGTTAAAAGTGGGGACAAAAGGGTCCCATGTCCTTTTGTGACAGTGCCCTTCCTAGCATTCGATTTGTATTGCTTTTCGCTTTGTGTGGTGCAAATAAACAGCTGACAATGGCACCTTGCTGTGTAGAGCAGTGCTTCGACTTTTGTATGTGAAGTCCAGTTAACACCAACTCAGTTTCGAGCCATAGCCTAGCGCCCAGATGCAACTTTTTCTCTCCAGCCATCCTAATATCTTAACTTCTGAGCCATTTATGTTGAAAGGGCCAGATTTTTTAAAGTAACATTAGTAGTCCTAAATTTATCGACTTCTTTATTTGCCCATTTTCTTTGTAATGTTTGTCACGCCAGAAGAGATTCAAAACATGGGGTTTACAGTACAAAAATTCTGAGCCATAAATTGTGGCACAGACTACCTTTGCACCAGTGGATATACCCTGTTACAAAAACACTTGTACTCATGAATATTTCCTTGTTGGGATTTATTTTTAGCATTATGTGTACTGAATTCCAGTGAAATAATCTGTCAAACAGAGGTACATAATGCAATATGCGTGGGAAAACATTCATTTTACCTTGCACTTAGGCTACCGGAAGCAGAAAGGGGTGTGGGGAGGATCGCCGACCTGAGGGAGGTCTCCCCCTCATCACTCCCTCCTCCCCCAGGATTGGGGTAGGTGGTGCAGTCCGAGTCTGCGTTGGGCTGGTTGGGCTACATCTGGGCTATGTATAGCCCCTTATATTAAGGAGCCATTTTAGGTGTGTGGCACCATTTTGAGGCAGGTGACACAGTGGTAAGCGTTTAGACAGTTTTAGATTTTCCAGTTTAGTATTTCAGGTAGTTTCAATGGCAAGTTTATTGGCAGGCTTGCGATTTGAGCGCTGTATAAAAACAGACATAAATAGCATAAAAACAGGTAAGCATACCACTGACTGTGCAGGATGTCTTCCAACCAAAAAGTGCAGCAGGCCCTCCGCCTTCTAAGGGAGGCGGGCTGAACTGACGTGGTGATGGAGAGCGCGCTGGCAAGTCTGTGGCCTGTGAGCAGAGTTATGAGCGGTGTGGCCGCAACAATGGTCCAGGTAAGGAGAGGAGGCGTCCGCATTTGAGGCGGGCGGTCTCCCCTGTGGGCAGGGAGGAACAGGGAGTGCGCCAATCATCACCTCTCCCCACAGAGGGAATGCCAAGAAAAGCTCACCATGTGCAAGTGGAGTGCTTTGGCATTGGTATCCTGCATCGCGTTTCATACGGAGGTGGCCTCGCTCCCCCAAGGGGGGGTGGTACCTCAAGAAACACTCGGGCCGAGACAGGGA
The DNA here is from genome assembly GCF_031143425.1 of Pleurodeles waltl. Lineage (NCBI taxonomy): Eukaryota > Metazoa > Chordata > Amphibia > Caudata > Salamandridae > Pleurodeles > Pleurodeles waltl. Next base: position 562,016,221 of record NC_090442.1, read on the forward strand.
AGGGGCGGGGGAGTGGCAGTGTGCCCCGGGTTTTCGCTCTGGGAAGAGGGGAGGCTACAGGAGTGGTGGAGGACAGGGGGAGTGTTCAGGGCAGGGTGGGAGGGAGAGGGGTATGGGAGATGATGAGGACAGCCAGGAGATGGGGTTATACCAGAGTGCAGTGAGGGAGGAGAGAGGACCCCGAGTGGGAGAGTAGTGGGTAGAGAGAGAAGCAAGAGAAAGAAGCAAGGGAGGAGAGGAAGTAGGGGTGGGACCTGACAGGTCTGATATGGATTTAGGGAAGCAGGTGTCTTCTTGCTGGCCAACCATGTTAGAATGGAGTGATGGGAAAGAAGGAGAGGATGAAGGGGAACAGGAGTAAGAACGGGATATGGGAGCCTGAGGATTAGAGAGGCCTCTAGTAGTTAGGCCCCCCTCCAAGGTATATGGCAGGAAGCTCACTGGTAGTGGTTGCCTGGGACTCAGGCGGAGGTGGAGGGATTGGGGGAGAGTGCCTGTCAGGTGCCCAGCTGGGGGACTTACAGGGTGGGGTGTAAGAGAGCAAGGGTAGAAGGAGGGGTAGCATGGGGGAGGGTTGAAAGGGGAATGAGGCCATATTCAGGGCAAGAAAGGTGTGGCACAAGCACATCAAACCTGTTTTCTCAATGGCAGGAGGCATTGGGGAGATGAGGCATGACCTAGGCGGGCCTAGTATGGCTCAGCAACCCTGGAAAGAAGAGAAGGCAGGGCCAGAGGCAGACAGTCGGATGTTGTCAATAGGAAAGGCGGTCGCCTGGTCGGGGCATGATAAGGATGCCATTTCGGGGCCGTGTGAAGGTAGGGGTCGTGCACCCACTGGCGTCACGGCACCGAAGAGGCAGGGTACTGGTGCAACGGAGTGGCACCAAGGGCTCAATATGGCCTCTCGGCACCAGCCACAGGAGGAACTCGCATTGCTACATGATGTGGAGCAGGAGGAGGCATCTTCTGTAGAGGCGTGGGGTGATTATGGTCCAACAGGTATGGAGTCAACTTGGCTGGACTTTGATGAGGAGAGTGCGGAGGAAGGAGAGATCAGGAACGAGGATGATGGATGGGGAGGAGCAGCTATGGTGGGGTGGTGGGCAAGAGGGGGTGTAATAACATTTTTTGTAAGTCGTTTCAATGAACTAGTGAGGCAGTGAGGCCTGAAGGTGATCAGATGGCCAAGGAGAAGCCTAGCTGGCTAGGTGAAAGTCACCAAAGTGGCCACCAACCTTGACGCCAGGTATGCATGTTACAATGGGCAATACCATGGTATCAGTGGCTATCGAAGCCAAGGATGTTGGTTGTGGTAGGGAGGCTCGACTCCAAAAATGAATATATGTGACAGATGTTGGGGTGTCCAAAGAAGGAGGACAGTTGGGGGGTGTTAGAAATGGAGTTTCTGGTTGGTTAGGGTATGCACCTAAGCCAGGCAGAACACACCCACTCTAGTCAGGGCAAGGGAGTTACACGTCCAAGATAACCCCGGCTCATCCCCTTCGTAGCTTGGCACGAGCAGACAGGCCTAACCCGGAGGCAATGTGTAAAGCGTTTGCACAACACACACAACACACATGACACAATATATACTCTACAAAGTAAACACAACACTGAGCTAGGTAAAAATAAACTGTATTGCACAAAACATAATTAGTCCAAACATTACATGTCAGAAATACCCAGCTATCTTTGCAGTTGTCAGAACGTTACACAGTTTACTAATACTATGCAAGAATAAGCAGTAGTCACATTAGAACATGTAAGTACTCAGGATTCTGCAACATAAGCAGTCAGGAATCAGATTATAACAGAAATGCACTTGTCATACACACATCATAAATATCCATAAAAGGAACATTAGAGAACATATGGCATGTCATGAAGATATATTAGTATGTTATGCCCAGAAAAGGAACATCCACACATATATATAGTACATCATAAAATAGGCAGGTTAACATACCACTCCCCAAAGTCCATATTAGGATCATAGGAACGAATAGGTCCAAAAAGTACCAGTATTATGATGTCAGGTCACTCCTTGTGCCAAGAGGATCAATATGGGGGCCCCCGGCATTCCTATGTGCAAAACGGGGGCCAGGTATAGATCCTGGGGGAAGGGGGGCAGCATGCACCCCCTCCGGTTTTTATAATGGGCCTCCAATGGCCCTCCAACAAGGGGGGCCACAACAATACCCCAAAACAACAAGTGGGGCCCACATTGTAGCCGGGCATCACCGACTCTTGTGAGGGCCTGTCTGGGGAGACCTGTGGCGTGGTCTCAAAACAATGATTTGGGGGTCCGTTGGGGCAGGGGGAGCCTCCGATGAGGCTTCATTCCCCCCCCACCCGTACACCAAACAACTAGAGGCTCTGGTGGGGCGGGGAGCCTCCGATGAGGCTTCCTTTCCCACCCACCTCCTTGAACAGCAGGAGAGCCCGCCCGGACCTGCAGCAGTGAAGGAGCACCAAAGCAGGTGCATATTGGTGTTCCTTTCCTTAAACTGATGGTGCCCCGGGGTTCCGGAGACAGAGCGACTCTGGTGAATTTAAGAAAAACCAAGCCGGGTTATGGCGGTGAATCCCTCATGGCAGTAATGCTCTTGTCAAGGTGCAGAGGGGCATTCCCCAAGCCCTGGTCGTGGCGGTGAATCTTCTTCATAGCGTCTGCACTGAAAAGCGCAGGGAGGCACAGAAAAGCACTACCCAGGTACTGTAGGTGCAGAAGAGAAGCACTCCTCATGCTTTGGTTAGTTACAGGGGTTAGGGGCCATGGCACCCTTCCCCTGGAGACAGAAGTGGGGGGGGGGATCACAGGGATAGCAGGCCCCAACCATAGATCAGCACAAGGGATGTAGATGGTGGAAGTTCCTCCTAGTGACCTAGCAGGTCACTGGTCAGCACAGCAGCAGCATGAGTCCATTCAATAGCGTTCAGTGTCCTGAAGATGTCCCAAGAATCTCTAAATTGTGGGGAAAAAAACCCTGTACGTATACTCAGTTTACAGTGTGTTTCTCAAAGAAAGGGGAGAGGAGGTTCCAACAAGTTACAACTGGTTCTAGGAGGGCCCTCTCTCTCCTCCAGCACAGGCTCCAAACATCAGTAGGGGCTAAACAACCCTATTGTGTGAGGTCAGGGCACAGCGTTTACAAATGCAGGTGTGCCCCACCTCTCCTTTCTCTCAGCCCAGGAAGACTATTCAGTATGTAGATGCACATCTGTGACACCTCCACCCTCCCTGTGTACAGGCTGTCTGAAAAGTATGCACAAAACCCAACTGTCACTCTGCCCAGATGGGGATTGGAGTCAAGCTGCAAAACACCAGAGTTACAAGCACAGAGAAATGGTCACTTTCTAGAAGTGGCATTTCTATAATGATAATAAAAAATCCACCTACACCAGTAAGCAGCATTTCTCACTCCCATTACAACCATACCAAACATGCCTACACTACCCCTCATAAATCAGACAATACCCCCTACACATAAGGCAGGGCATTTCCAATGCAATCCTGTGAGAAGGCAGCACTTACAGCAGTGAGAAACCAAATAGGCTGTTTGTCACTACTAGGACAGGCAACGCTACTAGGCACATGTCCTGCCTTCTACATACATGGCACCCTGCCCATAGGGCTAGCTAGGGCCTGCTTTAGGGCTGACTTACATGTAGTAAAAGGGGAGGTCTGGGCCTGCCAAGTAAATTTAGATGCTAGGTCCCTGTGACAGAAAACTGCGCACAGAGGCCCTGCACTAGCTGGTCTGAGACAGGTTTGAAAGGCTACTTCAGTGGGTGGCACAAGCAGCTCTGCAGCTCCAACTGTAGCATTTCATTTACAGGCCCTGGGTATAGAGATACCACTTTATAAGGAACTTACAAGTACGTTTGACACAAAGGAGAAAATATGGAAGGGAGAATATGCAGAAATGCTCAAGTTACTCCACAGGGAAGTTAGGTCAAAAGAGCAGTCTAAGTGGAGGAGGAGTATGAGCTGGCAAAGCGCCCAAGGTCCCTGTCACTATTGGAAACTAGACAGTGGCATTTCTAATTGTTGCTGGTGTGTACTGCAAGGCTATCCAGAAGGGTCAGTTGCATTGTTCAAGTACATGGATATCATCCGAAAGATGCAACTGAATTATGGGGGTTACGCTTGGGTGCATTATGGCAAGGAATATTGGGCACGCATGGTGATGGACCTGGATGTACTGTGGGGGGAACTTGACTCGGACCTTTGGCAGCACACTATGGGCCCTACGGAATTCAGGAAGACATTTTCCTTGCCAGTGGACTCTCTGCTATGTATCAGCCCTTTTGAGACTGCGCCACCCAAGGAGGAGTGGAGTCAGCAGGAAAAAGACAGACAGGACTGTCAGGGATAGGGCCAGCCCAGATTGGGACATGCTGGGACTTTGATAAGGGAATGTGCCTTCAGGAGTACTGTAAATTCCGACATGATTAATCAAAGTTTGCAGGTAGGCACGCACTGGCCCATTGCTATGGGAACACCTCCTCACAAGGTGCCACAGGACAGGGGCTGGCACATTATAGTGAGGGTTCCCAGCAGGGATAGTAGCCAGCACCAAGGGAGTGAAGGGTTAAGGGTCCCAGGGAAAAGGCTTATACTCCAGTTAACTTGGAGAGGTTGTGTTTTTGGCTGGCCCAATATGATTGGAAGAAGGATGCAGACTTGTTTCTTAAAGGATTTACCTGGGGCTTCCGGTTAGCGTACAATGGTCCGAGGGAGCATCGTTGGGCTGGGAGCCTGAGATCAGTGAGGGCAAATGAGGATGTGGTAAGTAGCAAGCTCAATAAGGAGGTGGGGGAAGGTCGCATGGCAGACCCTTTTCTAGACTGGCCAAGGAGAAACCTTATTGTGTCACCTATTGGCGTGGTTCCCAAAAAAGAGGCTGGACAATTCTGACTAATTCAGCATCTTTCATGGCCGGAGGGCACATCAGTAAACAACTTCATTCCGTAGGAGTTGATGAGAGTCTCAAACGCCTCGATGGATGTGGCAATGAGCATAGTTGAGGCTTTGGGTCCCAAGGCACTGATGGCAATAGCAGACATTAAGGCGCTCATTATGAACACAGTGGTAAACACCGTCGACCACCGTGGTGACTGCGAACAGAAGACCGCCATCGGTAGTGAACAGAAACCCGCCATATTATGAAGAAAAATTCAGAATCCGACAAAAATCTCTCTGCCACCAGTCACCGCCAGGACCTTGTTGGCAGAAATGCTGGATCTCCCACCATACCACCGCCGAGCACACAAACACCCCGCCCTCCAAATAACAAAGCAAAAATCACTGCGGTGGTCAGTGGAAGCCGAACGACCATTGGCAGTACAGACCGCCACGACGGCAAGTGGACCCAACAGCAAGAAATGCATACATTGGCAAGTTTGAAACCCACACACCTGACACACATCCACAACACTATAAAACACTTACACACATATCCCACAATCCTTTGCAACAAAATTAGGCCAACAAATAGAGAGAACCCCAGAAGCAGACACCGAACGCCACAATATATGATACATACACCCAACCACACAGGAGCACCCTCACCTAGATCCACACAAGACACCATTCACAACACTCACCATGGCAACCCCCCAAACACCCACACTTCACAGAAAGGGAGCTAAGGACCATGGTGGATGAGATCCTGAAGGTGGAACCTCAATTATTCTGGGCACAGGTCCAGCACACACCCATCGCCAGGAAGATGGAGCTATGGCAGACAACAGTCAACAAGGTCAATGCAGTGGGACACCATCCATGCACCAGGGATGACATCCGCAAGAGATGGAACGACCTGCGTGGGAAGGTCAGGTCCATGGCATCCAGGCACCGCATTGGAGTCCAGAAGACTGGGGGAGGACCTCCACCAACACCACCCGACTACACTGACTGGGAGGAAAAGTTACTGGCCATCCTGCACCCTGAGGGACTTACTGGAGTCACTGGAGGAATGGGCCCGGGTAAGTCACTTACAATTACCCCATATCCATCACACCTGGAATGCATGCACCACCTCACCCCTCCAGCCACCACCAGGACCACAACCCCACCCAGGCCATAATCACTACATCCAGTCACCCTGCATGCCCACAAACCCACTAACAGGCCCACATACCTCCCCCTGTGCACAGCCACCCACCCCTGCAAGGAGTCACAATGGCCTACATTACCCACAATGCACATCTACATCCTAAGCAAAAAGCAATGCTAACCTCATGAAAGCATCCTGCATGCCCCCAAAGCGAGAAAACCTGCACAAAACCGACCAGTCCTGTGCACCCCATCCGATCATGCAATTGTAACAGACATGCCCATTCCCCCCAACAGGCACCACCACTCATGCCACCCTGATGGACAGGACAAAGAGTGGCAGTGCCCCACAGGGAGACAGAGGCACCTCCCAGTACACTGGGGATGGAACCCTGGACATTGATGATCACCCTGGCCCCTCACACAGTCCTGGACTGTTAACATCCAGCAGCCCCACCCAGGATACCACTGACACCCCTACCACCCAGCCAACAACATCAACCCAGGGCAACCGTCCCCACACCTTTGTATCCAGGCCACAGACTGGTGGAACACATGGACAGAGGCCACAGTCACCCCCTACCAACAGGCAGAAAGATGATGGCCCCAGTACAAGTGGTACCGCCAGACCTGTGCAGGGGACACAGGCACAGGTGGCTAGGCCCAGTGGGAAGGCATCAGTGGCCCAGGGGGCTAGGCCCAGTGAGGAGGCCACAGGATGGATGCTGCAGCCCAGGATGTGATCTCTGAGGTCCTGGGAGGATATCACCATGCCCAGGACAGATTGGCCCAGATGGTATCCACCCTGCAGCAGAGTCAAAGGATGCAGCTAGCACACCACCAAGAGGCCATGGAGCAGTGGAAACTGCACAGTGCCACAATGGCCAGCATAGCATGTGTGCTGCTGCACCTTGTCCCAACACAGCCTGAGGCCCACACAGACCAGGAAGCCCCTACTACAGGCCAGGATACAGACTGGACAACAACAGCATCAGCAGCAACTGCACATGTACCACCCTCTCAGGACACACAGGGGACATCCATCTCAACCCATACAGGCCAACACCAGGCACCCAAACGGACGCTCAGGCCCAGATATGGCACAGGAACACCTGCCAAGACCAAGGTCCCCTCAAAGAAGTGACTCTGGCAAGAACTATCCTTCAAGTGTCCCACTGAATCAATGACCAAACCGTGTGAAAACTACAACAAACTCTTGTAAACATTGATGGACCTACCACTACTGCCAACAAATGCTGCAACCATGTTGCCATATTGTACAACCACCAGTAGTCCACTCCCATCACTGTAATATGCATGATTTAATCCCTGCACCAAATAAAACACAATTTCACCTGTTACAATTTCCCCTGTCATTACGTTGAAACAAAGTGAAGTATGGATGCAACTGTATGATAACTCATTTAGTATCTGAGTAGCAGGAAATGCACCACACGCATTACATGTTGTTGGGCCTACAGATATGTTGAACTATTATACTATATTGTAACCTGTCCTATGCAGACCTGCTCACAGTATCAATGAGTATTGACCCAACACTCCCCTAGATGACAAGGCACAGGCAGCAATCTCATCCCCTCTCTGAGGAAACTGGTTTGGATATACAGCGCCCTCCTCCTCCAAGAGGGGGATAGAATTTCTCACAGCCCTGTAGTGCAGCATGCAGCAGGCCACCGCTATTATACACACCTTTTCAGGCCCATAGGCCAGGGAACCACCAGAGATATGTAGGCAACAAAATCTAGCCTTCAGGAGACCTATTGTGCGCTCTATCACCCTCCTAGTACGTACATGGGCCTCATTGCAATTCCTCTCTGCATCTGTTCCAGGATTCCTCACTGGCGGCAACGCAAGTTGGGATAGCCAAAATCACCTCGAAAATGGTGCAAAACAGGACTGTCATTGACAACCCTCAGAGGCAGACAACCTGGCTGTCTGCTATGTGGCAATAAGTGTCAGAAACACCTACCTATGATCCACCCTCTGTCCTCTTGTAGTTGTTCCATCTTCTGTGGCACACTACTGTTCCTCAGCACAAAGGAATCATGGACTGATCCAGGGAACATGGCATTCACATATGAGATGTACTGGTCTGTAGTACACACCAATTGAATGTTCATGGAATGAAAGTTCTTCCTGTTTCTGTACACCTGTTCACTGACTCTTGGGGGGATGATAGCTCTGTGGGTGCCAACGATGGCACCTATCACATGGGGTATGTTGGCAAAGGCATAGAAGTCCGACTTGATGGCAGGGATGGCAGCACTTTGGGGAAACCTCACATAGGACTGCAGGTGTCGTACAAATGCACTCTGGAATCTGAACAGTATAGTGCTAAACATTGGCTGTGAAAAACCTGCACCCATGCCCACTGTCACTTGAAATGAGCCCGTGGCTAGGAAATGGAGTGCAGAGAGCACCTGCACTTCAGTAGGGAAGGCATGCTGATTACGATTAGCCAGTCTCAGTGCTGGATCCATTAATGCACAAAGTTCATCAATAGTAGCATGAGTGAGTCTGTAATTGATAATGAGGTGACGCTCCACCATGGTCCGCAAATCAACAAGTGGTCTGTACAACAATGGGGCCCTCCCTCGCCACAAGGGTCTGTACCTAGGAGGAGTTGAAAACACGTGTGAGTAACACACATACATCTGCACACATTGGCCCTCATTACAACAATGGCGGTAAAAGCCACTTACCGCCATGCAGAAGTCCGCCAACACATCGCTGCGGCCGCAGAATTCTGCCACAGCTATTATGACCCACAATTTAGAATCCGCCAAAATTCAGACACCCACACAAGTCCGCCACACCAAAGGTCAGTGATAAACTGGCGAAAACAAAACCTCTACCGTCACGCCAACAGAAATACGCCCACACTATCACGACACACGAATCCACGCGCTCAAAATACACACACATTTACAAAACACTACCACATTGGACAATTCAAAATACACACACCTGATACACATTCATACACCACTCCCACACACGCAATACAATATAAAACACACACCCACAACACCCACAAACCCCCATGACAAAAAATTCAGAAAGAAGGCCAGAGAGAGAGCACCAGCAAGAACAACAGCATCCACAGGCACACAACACCATCACCCACAGAACTTCCACGCATCTCACACAACACACCACTACATATCAGCACACATATCACCACACACTCCACCCCACACATCACCTACACCACCCCATGGCACGGCAAAAACACCCCAGGTTCTTGGAGGAGGAGCTCAGGGTCATGGTGGAGGAAATCGTCCGGGTAGAGCCACAGCTATTCGAAGCACAGGTGCAGCACACCTCCATTGCAAGGAAGATGGAGCTATAGCGAAGAATAGTGGACAGGGTCACCGCAGTGGGACAGCACCCAAGAAATCGGGAGGACATCAGGAAGCGGTGGAACGACCTATGGGGGAAGGTGCGTTCCATGGTCTCAAGACACCACCTGGCGGTTCAGCGGACTGTCGGCGGACCCCCACCTCCTCCCCCACAACTAACAACATGGGAGGAGCAGATCTTGGAGATTCTGCATCCTGAGGGCCTCGCAGGAGTAGGTGGAGGAATGGACTCTGGTAAGTCAAATCGTAACTATTACAACCCCCACCCTACCTGCATGCTATCACATACCCCCACCCTCACCCTCACTCCCAGCACCCCAATTCCTCACATATGTCCCAACATCACAAACCACACAACCCAATACCAAGCCCGGCATGCAACAACAAAGCATGGACACCCATCCCCAATGCATGGCCACTGCACATACCCATACAACCCCCTAAACCATCCTCACATAAGGTCTCACACAGGAATGCAAGAACTGGGGTACACGGTCACCCACCCATTGCACACCATGACACACACAGATGTAATAACCATCCTTTTATACCCCTGCAGGACCCCGACCCAACGTCACCGGACAGGAGGGTCCACACATGTCCACACCACCAACAGAAGAGGCCCACAGTGATGACATCACCTCTGTCCAACTGGATCTAGATGACCAGCCCGGCCCATCGGGGACCTCGGGACAGTCGGTTCCCATCACTCAGTCACAGGCCACTACAGACCTTCCACCCTCTGGAAACACCAGCACAGCACCCACCCAGCGGGCCCATACCTCCATCCCCAGGACACGTCAATCAGCAGTGTGTCCACCACTACAGGGAACCCAGGATAACCCACCACCCCAACAACAACAGGGACCTGGGGGCAGTGGTAGTGGGCACACGGTCCAGGGGACGGAGGCCCAGGAACACAGGGGAACTGAGAGGGCTGCTGTGCGACAGGGGGCGGACAGGCCAAGGGAACCCACTCTCCACGAGGCCCTCTCCTCCATCATGGGAGCCTACCACCACTCCCAGGAGATGATGGCAACGGTACTGGCCAAGTTTCAGGAGACCCAGCGCCTGCAGGAGGAACAGTATATGGGCTTCAGGGAGGAACTCAGAACCATCAGCTCCACCCTGGGCACCATCATAGGGGTGCTGAAGGAACTTGTGCCCCTGACACTAGCATGGACGATGAACTGCCCACCACCTCCGCCGGCGCTAGTGGACAGGACACCCTGCCACAGGACCACCACACCAGCACCCCACCCCCTGCAGAGGGAGAACCACCCAGCAAACGGTCCCTGAGATCCAGGATAAAGACAGAGCACCATGCCAAGACCCCCATCAAGAAATGAGACCACTCTGATTGTCATCCTACTGTCCCACTTTGTCACCCTGTCCATACTGAAACTGCCCCAGCTCCACTTCCTATGCCCATATAGGCAATGCACCTGTGAGACTAATAGACTGGACTCTGCCATGGACATTCCTCCTTCATCACCCCTCACCATTTCACTACCCCCTCCAATATTGAGCACTTAAATAAACACACTTAAAGCACAAAACAATCTGGAGCCTGTCTGTGATTTCGAAATAGTGTATTAGCAATTACAGTGACAAAATGCTCTTTCAAGTTTAATGTCAACATACCTGTGTCACACAGCTCTAGTCCATGAGGAATCTAAGCAGATGTCACACAGTGGACCCACATCTGTGAAATCGTAAGGGAAAGTGACAACTCAGTGACCATACACTGGGTGAAAACGACACACAGTAGAGAGGTAGTAGTGTTAAAGTACATGTAGTAGGCAGGTTTGTATTCTTGCCTGTGTCTCACTGGAAATATTGCTGGATCACTGAGTCCCTGTTGTGCATGTCTTCTTCCCCTGCTTCCTCGTCTTCACTGTCCACAGGCTCCACAGCTGCAACAACACCGCCATCTGGACCATTCTCCTGCAGAAAAGGCACCTGTCGTCGCAAAGCCAAGTTATGAGGCATACAGCAGGCCACGATGATCTGGCATACTTTCTTTGGTGAGTAGAATAGGGATCCACCTGTCATATGGAGGCACCTGAACCTGGCCTTCAGGAGGCTGCAGGTCCGCTCGATCACCCTCCTAGTTCGCCCATGGGCCTCATTGTAGCGTTCCTCTGCCCTTGTCCTGGGATTCCTCACTGGGGTCAGTAGCCATGACAGGTTGGGGTAACCAGAGTCACCTGCAAATGGTGAGGGACACTGTTAGACATGCACTAACCTGGAGGGATATCCCCAGACCCAGACAACCATTCCCACTGACTTGCTTCCAGGTGCTCACCTAATAACCACACACGGTGCCTCTGGAATTGACCCATCACATAAGGGATGCTGCTATTCCGCAGGATGTAGATGTCATGCACTTAGCTAGGGAACTTGGCATTCACATGGGAGATGTACTGGTCTGCCAAACATACCATCTGTACATTCATCGAATGATAAATCTTCCGGTTTCTGCACACCTGTTCACTCCTGTGGGGGGGTACCAAAGCCACATGTGTCCCATCAATGGCACCTATGATGTTGGGGATGTGTCCCAGGGAATAGAAATCCCCTTTAACTGTAGGCAAATCCTCCACCTGAGGGAAAACGATGTAGCTCCGCATGTGTTTCAAAAGGGCAGACAACACTCTGGACAATACGTTGGAAAACATAGGCTGGGACATCCCTGATGCCATGGCCACTGTTGTCTGAAAGGAACCACTTGCAAGGAAATGGAGCACTGACAGCACCTGCACTTGAGGGGGGATTCCTGTGGGATGGCGGATTGCTGACATCAGGTCTGGCTCCAACTGGGTACACAGTTCCTGGATTGTGGCACGGTCAAGCCTGTATGTGATAATCAAATGTCGCTCCTCCATTGTCGACAGGTCCACCAACGGTCGGTACACCGGAGGATGCCGCCATCTCCTTACATGTTCCAGCAGACGGTGCCTATGAAGGACAACAGCGAGCACAGAGTCAAACAACTCAGAGGTACGTACCCACAGTTTACACAGAACACCTATCATACACAAAAGGTGGCCTGTATGTGTGTTGAGTCTAGGCCTAGGTATGAGTGACGCAGTTGGAAATGAAGCCATGTGGGCCCCTGAAATGGCGGCTGCCTGTCCTGTAAAGTGGGACAATGGGATGTGAGGTAACTGCGCTGGCGTTGTACACCGTCGCAGTAGGCGGTCGAAGACAGCGGCACAATGCTGCATTGGTTAACATTGGACCCTATGGGTCACAGCAGCCAATGGCGATGTACGCCGGCAGTGACGGTACGCACCGCCGCGGACGTGACTGCCATTTTCTATCACTTCAATCACTCGATACCTGACCTTCGACAGGAGAGGACATACACTGCAACTGCTGCTGTGACCTCGGTCTGGAAGAGACAATGGCTCGAGTGTCTGGGGAGAGGGCCCCTGCCTTCACATCGGAGGAGTTGGAGAAACCTTTGGATGGGGTCCTCCCCCAGTACATGCAACTCTACGGTCCTCCAGACAAACAGGTAAGTACACAGAGAGCATGTTGTATGGGCGATGCCTGTGTGGAGAGGGCTGGATGTGAGAAGGAAGGGGGAGAGTGCTGTGTGCATGAAAGACGGTGAATGCATGTGCCACATGGCAAGGGTAGGGATGGGGGCCAATCACTTTGACGGTGCAGTTGGTAATAACTTCTCTTTTTCCCCTGTACATTTCATGTAGGTCAACGCACACCAGAAGAAAGATATTTGGCGTGCCATTGACAAGGACGTCCGGACCCTGGGGGTCTACCACAGACGGAGCACCTACTGCTGGAAAAGATGGGAGGACATTCACCACTGGAGCAAGAAGACAGCGGAGGCTCAGCTGGGGATGGCCTCCCAACGTGGGAGTGGTGCCTGTCGCACATTGACCCCCCTGATGTTCAGGATCCTGGCCGTGGCCTAACCGGAGTTGGATGGGCGCTTGAGGGCATCACAGCAGCCACAAGGGGGTGAGTACACTCTCATTCTGCTGACTTTGCGCGCAGTGGAGGTGTCTGCGTGGGGGAGGAGGGCTGTGGGTTTCCCTAGGCCAGGGCGAGTTCCGTAGGCAAGGCCCCTCCGTATGTCAGGCCACGTGGCACCCCAGCCCACCTCTGTAGAGTGCCAAGTACAGCTAGTCATGCCCCTGTGTCATCTATGTGTGCAGATGTCGTCCATAGCCTTGTAGGCCATTTCCCAGAAATTGAACAGTGGAGCCCAAGAGCGCGGCGTAGTGCAGGGGGCTTCTGTGTCTGTCTTTTTCGCCAACGGTAGCGGTAATGCATGCACTCAACATGTCTTTCTTCTGTCTTTCCCCCCCTTTTTGTGGTCTCCCTGATCTTGTGTGAATTAGCATCATCAGGCGGAGGAGCACTGGCAACGGAGCAAGAGGGAGCTGCATCCCACATGGCCCTGGAGGGAGACACTACAGAGTCTGAATTCACCAGTGGGACGGAGGGCGAGGGGAGCTCCACGGCGGGGACAGGAGCTGACACCAGCGACACGGACTCGTCCTCTGATGGGAGCTCCCTTGTGGTGGCGGCAACATCTGTGCCCCCTGCATCTACAGGTACAGCCGCCACCCCCCTGCCAGCACCGCCCTCCCAGCAGCCCCTCACCTTTGCCCCGTGCCCGCTCCCCCCGGAGGGTGGGCATCACCTTCGCCCCAGGCACCTCAGGCCCTGCCCCAGTCACCCCTGCTGCCCTCAGTGAGGAGGCCATTGACCTCCTCAGGTCCCTCACTGTTGGGCAGTCTACCATTTTGAATGCCATCCAGGGTGTAGAGAGGCAGTTGCAACAAACCAATGCATTCCTGGAGGGCATTCATTCTGGTCAGGTGGCCCTTCACCAAGCTTTTCAGACTCTGGCCTCAGCACTGATGGCAGCCATTGTCCCCGTCTCTAGCCTCCCCCCTCCAACTTCCTCTACCCCGACCCAATCCCCTGTACCTCAGCCTATCCCAAGCACACCTACAGACCAACATGCAAACATGTCAACACCCAAGGGAAGCTCAGGCAAACATAAGCACCACACGTCCCACAGGCACTCACGCAAGCATGACACACATGCAAACACACCAACATCCACTGCCTCCACTCTGTCCCCCTCCTCCTCATCTCCCTCCTCCCTCCCAGTCTCGTCTACATTCACACCTGCATGCACTACCTCCACAGCCACTACGTCCCTCTCCAGCACACCCACCACCACACCCCGCTCACGTGCAGTCACCACCCCCACTACCATTCACACGTCCCCTGTGTCCTCTCTCAGTGTGTCTGTGACGCCCCCTCCCAAGATACACAAACGCAGGCACACACCCACCCAACAATCATCCACCTCATGACAGCCTCCAGCGCATTCACCTTCACCCAAAGTCACCAAACGTACACCTCCTACAACCACCACCTCTTCCTCCACTCCCAAACCCCCTCCAGCTACCCGTCCCAGTGTGTCCCAAAAACTTTTCTTGTCCAACCTTGACCTCTTTCCCACACCTCCCCCACCCTGTCCGTCTCATAGGTCCCGAACTAGCACCTCAGCCACAACATCTCCGGGACCAGTGGTGCCTGTAGTCACCGGAATGTGGAGTGCACCGGCCACCAGGGCAGCCAGTGTGGCACGGAGCCACAGCACAGACAGTCCCCCACCTGTGAAGCATCAGAATTTGGCCAGTGCCCGGCGGGAGAGAGGGAAGACTCCAGCCACCAAAGCCGCTCCCAGGGGTCCCGTTGGGAGTGTGGAGTCAGCTGTGACACCTTCCAAGGTGGGGAAGGGCCACAAGAAACCCGGCAAGTCTGGGAAGAGCTGCACGGCGGAGAAGACCGCCATCATCCCCGTTGCCCAGGAGGCCACCGCCAGCACCAGCCCACCTGCCCAGGAGGCCACTGCCAGCACCATCCCAGCTGCCGAAGAGGCCACCGCCAGCACGAGCCCAGCTGCCCAGGAGGCCACCACCAGCACAAGCCCAGCTGGGCCATGAAGGACCGCCAGCAAAAGGCCCGCTGGGCCATGAAGGACCGCCAGCAAAAGGCCCGCTGGGCCATGAAGGACCGCCAGCAAAAGGCCGGTTGGGCCATGAAGGACCACCATCCCCGCTGGGCCAAGAAGGACCACCAGCAGCTGAGACCCGGCAATGGAGAGCGCCATCTGAAGCACCGCTGAACAGGGCACCGCCATCTGAAGCACAGCTGAACAGGGCACCGCCATCTGAAGCACCGCTGAACAGGGCACCGCCATCTCAAGCACTGCTGAACAGGGCACCGCCATCTCAAGTACCGCTAGCCCATGAGCGGCAGGGGGAATGACGCAACTGAGTCCGTCACGGGGTGAATGATGTACTCTGGACACCATGCCCCCTCCAGAACCAGTGGAGACTGTCATCCACTACCTCTGACCTTAACAGGATGAAGCACTCTGGGCACCATGCCCCTCCAGAACCAGTGGAGACTGTCATCCACTACCTCTGTCCTTAACAGGATGAAGCACTCTGGGCACCATGCCCCCTCCAGAACCAGTGGAGACTGACATCCACTACCTCTGTCCTTAACAGGATGAAGCACTCTGGGCACCATGCCCCCTCCAGAACCAGTGGAGATTGACATCCACTTGAGAGACTGTGGCTTTGCACTCCCCAGGATGGAACAGTGGGCAAACCACCCACTGTATAGGCTTGAGAGACTGTGGCTTTGCACTCCCCAGGATGGAACAGTGGGCAAGCCACCCACTGTAGAGACTTGAGAGACTGTGGCTTTGCACTCCCCAGGATGGAACAGTGAGCAAACCTCCCACTGTATAGACTTGTGAGACTGTGGCTTTGCACTCCCCAGGATTGAACAGTGGGCATGTGGCCCCCTCGTGGATTTGGCGTCGTGCACTCAAGCGGCTGAGGTGCCCCCCCTTTTGCTCCCCCTGAGGTGCCTGTTTTCTTGGTATCTGATGCCCCTGCAGTGTTCTCTCCGTCATGGTCGGGGATCTTGTGTGGGCCTCACCCATACCGTGTGGTCCCAGTGTTCCACGGACTATCTTAGTGCACTACCTGGACTACTATGCTTGGTATTTATATTGTACATGGTGTATATATATATATTTCTGCCTACTTGTTTTTATATATTACAATGGTTACACTATTAACACCGCTTTAACACCGTCCACCAGGGTTGTAATGACCACCATTGTTTCTCATTCAGCTTTGCTGGCATGATTGTCGACGACACAAATTCTTAGTGTGTGTGACATTACAGCAACATGACCACAATGATATATCAGGGCTGGTCAGGTGAGGTAATGTATATTGTTACATGCGTATGGGTGTTTAGGGGACAATAGGGCCTGTATTGTGCTGATGAGGGTTTTACAACTGCGTAGTTAAGGCCAAAATGTCTCCCTCCTGTAATCCCCTGTAATCCAGAAGTGTTGTGGTGGAAGTGACCTCATACCGCTAGTGGTTGATGTAACATCGTAAGTCGGTGTTTACCGCTGTGTGCAAATTAATTGGTTAACATAGTTGTCAATGGGCATTCTTAGTGTATCAGGATCGCCGGCGGAGGTGACGGTGCACACCGCTGAGGTGCATACGTGAACTCGTCACCGCAACTTCACTTGACTCCCTGACCTCGTGCATGCAGGTACTCCACTGAGTTGACTGCTGTGTCCTGCCTCTGGTCATGGAAATGGCACGTGTTGCAGGGGAAAGGGCCCCGGCCTTCACCAACGAGGAATTGGACAAGCTCATGGATGGGGTCCTACCCCTGTACGCCAAGCTCTATGGTCGGCCAGAGGTACAGGTGAGTAAGAGGATTGGGGTGCATTGATATGTGTAGTGGTGGGTGTTGGCTGCATACAAGTGTGCACTTGTTACACTGTATGGTCCAGGTTCCTGACATGTTGCATGTGTGTGCTGTTAGGCTGTTTGAAATGTCCGTCCCATAGTGCACGCATAGCCAGCTGTATATGATTGGCCAGTGTCTGACCTCAGTGTTACTTTTCTGTGTGTCCCTTATAGGTAAGCGCACACCAGAAGAGGGGACTTTGGCATGCCATCGCCAAGGAGGTGTGGACCCTGGGGGTCTACAACCAGCAGAGTACCCACTGCAGGAAGAGAAGGTTCTGACCTCAATCTGGGTTTTGGGGGACTTCCAGTCCATGATAGTTTCTGTCTTGGACTGGAGAGGCTGCACCCTACCCCTGTCCACTAGGTATCCCGTGTACACCACTGACCCCTGACCTTTCTTTTACTTACTGGCCTTCCTGGAGGTGAAACAGGTGGTCCTTCCAGCTGCTACTGGAGATCGCAATGTCATCCAGGTAGGCTATACTGAAGACCTCCATTTTAGCCAGAACCTCGTTCACCAACCTCTGTAAGGTAGCAGGGGCATTCTTGAGTCCAAAAGACATCACTCTAACAGACCCTAACCTATCAGCACATCAAACCGGGGGATGAAATGACCATCAACCTTGGAGACTCAATTGAACCCCTTGTATTCCACACGGAACCTGAGTTCAGGAGTGGTGCTCAGTGTGGCAGCTTTTATTACCAGTACCACAGGACTGGACCACGGGCTATTGGAGTGTTCAATCACCCCCAATTCCAGCATTTTAGAAATCTCATCTTTAATGCTGGCCCTCACCTTATCATACAGCCTGTCGATTTATTCTTGACAGGGGGCTATGTCCTGTGTCCGCATCATGGGTCACAGGGGGGCAGTCCCAGGGATGAGAGAAAACAGAGAGGAGTACTGCCCCAGCAATGGGCCATGGTTTCTCTGTTGTTCAGGAGTCAAACTGGGGGCAAGGTTCACACCTTCCACTGATCCATCTTTCTTCTTGGAGACTAAGAGGTCAGAGACAGCTTCAGTCTCCTCTTTCTCCATTTCATCTGTCACTAACAGCATGGAGAGCTCAGACCTTTCAAAGTGTGGTTTGAGATGGTTGATATGGAGCACCCTGTGGGGTGCCTAGGGGTCTTGAGGTCCACCAGGTCGTTGACTTCACCCTTCCTGTCAACAATCTCAAAGTGCCCAGTCCAGCGGTCTTAGAGAGCCCTGGGCTTCATGGCTTCTACCACCCATACTTTCTGCCCAGGTTGCAATTGCAAAGGGATTGAATTGTGGTCATACCACTGCTTCATCACTTCCTGACTGGTGTCTAAGTTGTCAGAAGATTACTTCCACAACTCAGCTGTTTGGCTTCTGAAGGCTAGTGTTAGAAATTGGGTCTCTATTTGGCAGAGGTATACACCCATGTCCAAGTAGGGACCACAATCCTAGTCAGGGTAAGTCACAACACAACCCACATTATCCTGTGCTCACCTCTGGTAGCGTGGCACTGAACAGTCAGGCATAACTTAGAAGGCAATGTGTAAATATTTGTGCAATAACTCATACAGTAACGCATTGAAAACACCACAAAAACACACCACACAGGTTTAAATAAATAGCTAATATTTATCTGAATAAAATAAGGTCAGAACAATTAAAATCCAATGTACACAAGTAAAGCTGTACATTTTTAAAGACTAAGGCCCTCTTTACAACCCTGGTGGATGGTGGTAAAGTAGCGGTAATACTGCCAACAGGCCGGCGGAAAACAAAATGGAATCACGACCATGGCGGAAACCGCCAACATAGACAGCCACTTTAACACTTCGACCGCCACTGCGGTAGAAACAAACACTGCGGCGGTAACCACCAACAGCCAGGCAGAGGATAAAGTACCGCCCACCGTGTAACAACAGGCCTATCTGCCACCTTTTCCGGGGCGGAGCCAACACTATCAAAAGCACGGCGGAAACAGTACACAGAAGGAAAACCACTCACCTCTCGACACCCAACGAGGAACGAGGACGCCAAGGAGCCCGAACTACAGGTCCTGCCCATGCTGCTCTTCCTCCTGCTCTATCAGGAGCAGGACAGACGCCGTCAACAACCACGGTGAGTACTGCACCTACAACACAGGGGAGGGAAAAGAGAGTGACACACACACGCAACACGCAATACCCCCACGCCCACCCTCACCCACAACACCATACACACAAATACATGCAGCAACGTTACATATACACCCCTCCACCCCCTGGAAGAACGCAAGGACAAAATTAAATGATTGTAACGAGTGTAATCATGAAAAATCTGATAGTGAAAGTTCAAAATTCAGTATATACAAAAATGTACCCCAACTAAACAAGTCCGGATAGTGTACCAATCATTGTCCGTGGACCAGTGGTCCCAAAATGCATAGGCGAAGCCCACACAAGATACCTGACTCGAAATGGAGAGAACACTGCAGGGGCATCATGTTGAAATTAAACAGGCACCTCAGGGGGAAGGGAAAGGGGGGCACCTCAGCCGGTTGAACGCACGACGCCACTAATGCACAAGGGGGCTCCATGCCCATTGCTGTATCCTGGGGAGTGCAAAGTCACAGTCTCTCAAGTCTTCCAGTGGGTGGTTTGCCCACTGCTGTATCCTGGGGATTGCAAAGCCACAATCTCTCAAGTCTTTCCAGTGGGTGGTTTGCCCACTGCTTTATCCTGGGATGTGCAACGCCAGTCTCTCAAGTGGATAACAGTCTCCACTGGTTCTGGAGGGGGCCTTGTACCCAGAGTGCTTTATCCTGCCAAGGACTGTGGTAGTGGATGCCTTTCATCAAAAAACAACAACAGGAGGGGCAAAATGTGGGATATTCGGAGGACAGACTCCTGGTCCCGTGTGTGGAGCTCCCAATACTGTATAAACCAAAAAATTACACACACGGTTCCAAAGAAGGGGGGGTTTTCTTTCACCTACAGGTTCTGCATACCAAGGAAAGCCAAAAGGTTCAAAGCACGAGCCCTCACTCACCTTCCGGTGACATGCTTCATCATAGATGAAGCATGATGAAGCATGCCACTGTCCGAGCACGTCACGGGGCTGGTGGTGGTGCTTGCGGCAGTGTCTGTGGCGGCGGTGCTGGCGGTGGTGCATGTGTCAGCACCTGTTGAGGGACACAGAAGGACGTCTCCTGCAGCCTCGGACTGCTACCCACTGGGGAACATGCTGGGGACTGTTGCTGAGGCTGCAGACATGCCGGCGCAGGTGGCTGTGCAGGTGGCAGTGCTGGTGGCGGTGCAGGTGGTGGGGCAGGTTGAGGTGTTCGCTGCCGTACAGGTTGGTGTGGTCATGGACAGAAGGGGTGACACTAGTCCCTCAGTCGGTGCCACTGTGCCCTGTCCTGACCTGCTCTTCTGCTTTTGTCCCTTCCCCACCTTTGATGGTGGCGCAGGTGCCTTGCCACTGTCCCCTTTTGTTTTGGCGGAGCCCTTGGTGGCTGGTAGGTGCGGCTTCTCCCTCCGGGATGTGGGCACCTTCTTCACTTTGGCAGGTGGCGGAATGTCCTTGCCCTCGCTATCTGGCACACTGGCAGCCGTGATGGGTGGCACAATCGATGACCTTGCCGTTGCTGGCACCCCTGTGCCTGGGGGTTTGGAGGCTGAGGTGCTGGGATGGGACCTGGAAAGCCTGGCCCTAGGGGAAGAACGGGGGAGAGGTGAAGGGAAGAGGTCAAAGTTTGCTAGGAAAAGTTTTTTAGACACACTGGGATGGGAAGATGGAGGGGGTTTGGGAGTGGAGGAAGAGGTAGTGGTGTATGTTTTCTGAATTTGGGTGAAGGTGCATGGGCCAGAGGCTGTTGTGAGGTGGATGGCTGTTGGGTGGGTGTGTGCCTGCGTTTGTGTACTTTGGGAGGAGGGCTCACAGACACACTGAGAGAGGACACTGGGGATGTGTGCATGGTAGTGGGGGTGGTGATTGCACATGAGCGGTGTGTGGTGATAGGCGTGCTGGTGATGGAGGTAGTGGCTGAGGATGTAGTGCATGCAGGTGTGAGTGGAGACGAGACATGGAGGGAGGAGGATGTGGAGGAGGGGGACACAGTGGAGGCAGTGGATGTTGCTGTGTCTGCATGGGTATGCTGGTTGTGTGAGTGCTTGTGGGATGTGTGGTGCTTATGTTTGCCATGTCCACTCTTGTGTCATGTGGTCTGATGGTGTGCTTGGGATAAGCTGAGGTGCAGGGGATTGGGTCTGGGTGGAGGAAGTTGGAGGGGGAGGCTGGACACAGGGACAATGGCTGCCATCAGTGCTGAGGCCAGAGCCTGAAATGCTCTCTGTTGGGCCACCTGCCCAGAATGAATGCCCTCCAGGTATGCATTTGTTTGTTGCAAATGTCTCTCGACACCCTGGATGGCATTCAAGATGGTAGATTGCCCAACAGTGAGGGATCTCAGGAGGTCAATAGCCTCCTCACTGAGGGCAGCAGGGCTGACTGGGGCAGGGGCTGAGGAGCCGGGGCGAAGGAGATGCTCACCCTCCTGGGTGAGTGGGCATGGGACACACGCTGAGGGTCTGCTGGGAGGGCGGTGCTGGAAGGGGGGGTGGCAGCTGTACCTGTTGATGTAGTGGGCACAGAGGTGCCCACAACCGCAAGGGAGCTCCCATCAGAGGAAGAGTTGCTATCACTTGTGTATGCGCCTGTCCCCGTCGTGGAGCTCCCCTCGCCCTCCGTCCCACTGGTGGCTTCAGACTCTATTGCTTCATCATCCAGGGCCAAGTGGGTTGCAGCTCCCTCCTGCTCCAGTGCCACTGCTCCTCCGCCAGATGATGCTATTGGACACAAGAACAGGGAGACAAAACAAAAAGGGGGGAAGACAGAAGAAAAACATGTTCACTGCATGCAACACCACTACCGTTGGCGGACACAACACACAGGGAGCAGCCCTCTGCACTAAGCCATGCACTAACAGTTCCTAGCAAATTCACATGCCCATGGGGTACAAGCCTAAGCCCAATTGGCTGCACACCTGGAAGTCACAGGAGCCTGACTAGGTGTAGATGGCTATTACCACTAGTGGGGTTGGGGTGCCACAGAGCCTGTCCAACAAGGGACCTTGCCTACCAAGTTCGCCCTGGCGAAGGGGAACCCACAGCCCACCACCCTCACCCAGACACCTCATAATGCGCGCAGAGTCAGCTGAATGAGAGTGTACTTACCCCCTTGTGGCTGCTGTGATGCCCTCAAGTGCCCATCCAACTCTGGATAGGCCACCGCCAGGACCCGGTACATCAGGTGGGTCATGGTGCAACAGGCACTCCTTCCACGTTGGGAGGCCATTTCCAGCTGGGCCTCTGCAGTCTTCTTGCTCCAGCGGTGCAGGTCCTCCCATCTTTTACGGCAGTGGGTGCTCCGTCTATTGTAGACCCCCAGGGTCCGGGCGTCCTTGGCGATGGCACACCAAATTCCCTTTTTCTGGTGGGCGCTGACCTAGAGGAAAGGTACAGGAGGAAAGAAAATTACTCACCCGTCCGGATCGTCATACTCATTGCCCACCAGTTCCCACCCAGGCCCTGACCCACATACACTCACCATCCTCACTTGCAGGCCTCAGCCCCCCCCCACATGTATCTTCCATCCACACCACTCAAAACAGGCATGCCCACAGTGTACTCACCTGTTTGTCTGGAGGACCGT
The DNA here is from genome assembly GCF_031143425.1 of Pleurodeles waltl. NCBI lineage: Eukaryota > Metazoa > Chordata > Amphibia > Caudata > Salamandridae > Pleurodeles > Pleurodeles waltl. The sequence continues at coordinate 562,039,186 of NC_090442.1, forward strand.
GCAGTTGCGTGTATTGGGGAGGACCCCATCCACCAGTTTCTTCAGCTCCTCCGAAGTGAAGGCAGGGTCCCTTTCCCCAGACACTGTAGCCATCGTTGCTTCCAAACACAGGTCACAGCAGTACTTGCAGTGTAGATCCACTCTTGTTGAAGGTCAGGTATCAAGTGAGGGAGCAGTAAGAAAATGGCAGTCACGTCCGCGGCGGTGCGTACCGTCACGGCAGGCATACATCATCATTGGCTCCTGGGACCCATAGGGCCCAAGTTAACCAATGCTGAATTGCGCCATGTTCTTCGACCGCCCACCGCGACGGTGTACAACGCCAGCGCAGTTACCTAATTTCCCCTTGTCCCACCTTACAGGTCAGGCAGCCACCATTTCAGGGGGCCACATGGGATAGGTAGAATCTGCTTCACACCTATCTAGGCCGGGAATACAGAGAGATACCGGCACATTGCGATTTACTAACGTTTCAGCAAATAACACATTGTGATACCTCAGTGTTGGATGACCCTCTGCTCGCTGTTCTCCTCCATAGGGCACGTCTGCTGGGGCACGTGATGAGAGAGCGGCATCCTCCGGTGTACAGACCCCTAGTGGACCTTTCCACAATGGAAGAGAGACACATCATAATCACATACAGACTTGATAGTGCAACAATCATGGAACTGTGTGCCCAGTTGGGCCAGACCTGATTTCAGCTATCCACCATCCCACAGGAATCCCCCCTCTGGTGCAGGCTCTGTCTGTACTCCATTTCCTGGCCAGTGGGTGTTTTCAAACAACAGTGGCCATGGCATCAGGGATGTCCCTGCCAATGTTCTCTAACGTGTTGTCCAGAGTGTTATCTGCCCTTCTGAAGCACATGCGCAGCTACATTGTTTTCCCTCAAGTGGAGGATTTGCCCACAGTGAAAGGTGACTTCTATGCCCTGGGACATATCCCCAACATCATTGGTGCCATTGATGGTACACATGTGGCATTTGTACCCACCCCGCAGGAATGAACAGGTGTACAGAAACTGGAAAAGCTACCATTCGATGAATGTGCAGATGGTGTGTTTGTTAGACCAGTACATCTCCCATGTCAATGCCAAGTATCCTGGCTCTGTGCATGACGCTTACATTTTGAGGAATAGCAGCATCCCTTATGTGATGGGGCAACTCCTGAGTAACTGTGTGTGGCTAATAGGTGAGGCCAAGGTCCCAACACAGTTGACATAGGTGTCTGGGTATGGGGTTGACCCTAAGGGTTAGTGTGTGTCTAAGAGTTGTCCCTCGACATTTGCAGGTGACTCTGGTTACCACAACCTGTAATGGCTAATGACCCCAGTGAGGAATCCCAGGACAAGGGCAGAGGAACGCTACAGTGAGGCACATGGGCGTACTAGGAGGATTATAGAACACACCTTCGGCCTCCTGAAGGCCAGATTTCGGTGCCTCCATCTGACAGGTGGCTCCCTATACTACTCACTGAAGAAGGTGTGCCAGGTAATCATGGCCTGCTGTATGCTGCACAACCTGGCTTTGCGACGCCAGGTGCCTTTTCTGAAGGAGGATGGTCCAGATGGTGGTCTTGTGGCAGCTGTGGAGCCTGTGGACAGTGAAGAAGAGGAGGCAGACGAAGAAGATGTTGACAACTGAAACAACATCATCATGCAATACTTCCAGTGAGACGCAGGTAAGAAGATGTAACTGCTTCCCACATCTCATACAATTGTAGGAGCTAGCATAAGTCTATCATTTTCACTCAGTGTGTGGACCCTGACTTGTTACTTTGCCTTTCCATTTCACAGATCTGGGTCCCACTTTGTACCCTCTGCTGTGTTTACTGCTGGCCTACAGCTGTGTTATATTGGTATGTGAACAAGTACATTGACATTGCTATATTCCCTAAGTTTTGCAATTACAAATTTGTGAAAGCAGACGGACTCCAGATTGTTATGTGATTGAAGTGTGTTTATTTCGGTGAACACAAATGGAGGGGTGTGTGAAATGGGCTGGGGTGATGGTGGAGGAATGTCCATGGCAGAGTCCAGTCTATTTGTTTCACAGGTGCATCGTCCAATGGGGCATAGGAAGTGGAGAAATGGTAGTTTAAGGTGGACAGGGTGACAAGATAGGACAGAAAAGTGACATTCAGGGGGATCTTATTCCTGGCGGGGGTCTTGGCAATATTCTCTGTCTTGTTCCTTGATCTCAGGGACCGTTTGCGGGGTGGTTCTCCATCTGCAGAGGGTGGGGTGCTGGTGGCCAGTTGTTCCTGTGGCGGTGTCTCCTGTTCACTAGCGCCGGCGGAGGTGGAAAGCTGTGCATCGTCCAGGCTAGTGTCAGGGGCCCGTTGGTGTGCCACTGTGTCCCTCCTGGTATTGAAAGGGTCTGCCAGCACCCCTGCAATGGTGACCAGGGTGGTGTTGATGGACTTCAAATCCTCCCTGATCCCCAGGTAGTGTTCGTCCTGCAGCCGATGGGTCTCCTGAAACTTGGCCAGTACAGTGTCCATGTTCTCCAGGGAATGGTGGTAAGCTCCCATGGTGTTGGAGAGTGCCTCGTGGAGAGTGGATTCCCTGGGCCTGGCCTCCCCCTGTCTCACAGCAGCCCTCCCAGCTTCCCTGTTATCCTGTGCCTCTGTCCCCTGAACCGTGTGACCACTGCCACTGCCCCCAGGTCCCTGATCGTCCTGTGTTAGGTTGGTGGGGTTGCCTGGGTTCCTTGTACACACTGCTGGTTGACGTGTCCTGGGGACAGAGGGATGGGCCCTGTGGGTGGGTGCTGTGGCGGTGTTTCCTGAGGGGGAAGGTTCAGTGGTGGATTGTGACTGTGTCAGGGGAACCGATTTGCCTTACCAGAGTCCAGTCCTCCTGCTACTCCTGCGAGGCCCTCAGGATGCATGATCGCCAAGACTTGCTCCTCCCATGTTGTTAGTTGTGGGGGAGGAGGTGGGGGTCCACCGCCAGTCCTCTTTACAGCAATCTGGTGTCTGGATACCACAGAACGTACCTTCCCCCGTAGGTCGTTCCACCTCTTCTTGATGTCATCCCGTGTTCTTGGATGCTATCCCACTGCTTTAACCCTGTCGACAATTCTGCGCCATAGCTCCATCTTCCTTGCAATGGATGTCTGCTGCACCTGTGATCCGAATAGCTGTGGCTCTACCCGGACGATTTCCTCCACCATGACCCTGAGCTCCTCCTCAGAGAACCTGGGGTGTCTTTGAGGTGCCATGATGTGGTGTGGGTGATGTGTGAGGTGGTGTCTGTTGTGATGTGTGAGGGGATGTGTTGGTGTGTGTTTGAGGTGCGTGGATGTTGTATGAGTGATGGTGTTGTGTGTCTGTGGATGCTGGTGTTGTGTTAGGTAGTCTCTCTCTCTGGCCTTCTTTCTAAATTTTGGTTGTAAGGGTTTGTGGGTGATGTGGGTGTGTGTTTTATATTAGATTGGGTGTGGTGTGTGTATGTGTATCAGGTGTGTGCATTTTTTATTGTCCAATGTGGTTGTGTTTTGTAAATGTGTGTGTACCGCCAATGGAATACCGCCGTTGAAAGACCGCCATGTTGATTCGTGGGTCGAGATACTGTGGGTGTATTCCTGTTGGCGTGACGGTGTAGGTTTTGGTATCGCCAGTTTATCACTGACCTTTGGCGAACTTGTCTGTGTCTGTATTGTGGCGGATTCCGATCTGTGAGTCGTAATACCTGTAGCGGAATTCCACTGCCCCAACGGTATGTTGGCGGTCTTCTGCACGGCGGAAAGTGGGATTTACCGCCAGGGTTGTAATGAGGGCCTACGACCCTGACGGTGAGTGATAAAGTAACAGGCTGGTGGTAAGTACTGCCAAATTATGACCATGGCGTTGATAACTCCCATAGACAGCCAATGGACCACACCAACCGCCAGGGCAGAAACAACACTAACCACTGCGGTAGCCATCAACAGCCAGGCAGAAGACAAAGTACCGCCCACCATATCATGACACACAAATCCGCCACCTTTTCCGGGGTGCTACCAACACCATCAAAAGCCTGGTGGAAACAGAGCACAGAAGAGAAGGGACTCACCATCGGAGACACAGGAAAGAACAACGCTGCCATGGAACCCGATCTGCAATTCTTCCCGATGATTTCCTACGTTATGCTCCACCTAGAACACCAACGCCGACGAAGACGACGACGGTGAGTACAGCCGCACACAAGGGAGGAAGGGAGGAAAACAAGAGTGACACACACATGCACAACACACACCATTCACGCACACACACCATACACACAACCAGCTACAGACGTAAACCAATGGCACACGAAACACGGCAGAATAACACAAAGACCAGAGTACGGATGTACAGAAAATGTATTAGGATAGCAAAACCCACCACGCAAACTAAATATATACAAATGTTCACAAAGGTCAATTCCCAGTCTAAAGTCATAAGGGCACACATGGCCACAGGGCACAGTCCACGGCCCAACTTGTATCCTGACATCATCCAGAGAGAACACTGCAGGGGCATCATTTTGCAAGTGGGTAGGAACCTCAGGGGGGTGGGGGGAACACCTCAGCTGAATAGAAGAATTTCCCCACTGGTTCTGGAGGGGGCTCCATGCCCATGTTCCTTTGCTGGGGAGTGCAAGGTCATAGTCTCTGAGCTAGGGAACACGCCCACTGGCTCTGGAGGAGGCCCCTTGTGCAGCAGTCCCTGGAGGGTGGCCTACATGTACTCCGCTGGTGGTGATGGCTGCACTGTCTCATCTGGAGGTGAGGGCTGCACTATGGCAACAGGTGATGGTACCCCCTGTCCTGCCTCTGCTGGCAGTGATAGCTGCACTGCCTCAGCTGGTGATCACGGTTGCTCTGTGGCAACAGGTGATGGTGCCTCCTGGCCTGCCTCTGCTGGCAGTGAGGGCTCCGTGACCACAGGTGGTGGCAGTGGTGGTGGTGATTTTACCCACCCATCCTCTGTTGGAGTTGAGGGCTTCATTCCCTCCATGGCTGGAGGTGCGGGCACCTTCCCCTTCCTGGCTGTTTGTATTGTGGACTCCTTCCCATTCCTGGCTGAATGTGTTGTGGGCTGCTTCCCCTTTCTGGCTATTGGAGTGGAATCCCTCACAGCCTGCCTCCATGACTAGGAGGTGCCTCCACTGTCCCTGTGAACTGTTTGGCTGAGGTGTTGGGCTGGCTAGTTGGCACCCTGGTTCTATGGGCAGGACAGGGGGGTGGGGGAGGGAAGATGTCAAGTTGGGCAAGGAAAAGCTTCTTAGGGACGGTGGGGCGGGAGGAGGAATGGGAGTGGAGGTTGAGGGAGTGGTTGTTGGAGGTGTACGTCTGCTGGACTTGGGTGCAGGTGCATGCACAGTATGCGTGTGTGAGGTGGATGGCTGTTGGGTGTCTAAGTGCTTGCGTTTGTGTCCTTTGGGGGGAAGACACAGTGGGAGAGGACACAGGGGACAAGTGGATGGATGTGGTGGAGGTGTCTGCAAGTGAGTTGTGTGTGCTGCTTGGTGTGGTGATGCTGGTGGTGGATATTGAGGCAGTGCATGCAGGTGTGAGTGTGAACGTGACTGGAAGGGATGTGGAGGAGGTGGAGGATGGGGAGACAGTGGAGGTAGCGGATGTGGTTGTGTCTGCAACTGTCTGGTGTTTGTGTGAGTGCTTGTGGGATGAATTGTGGTGCTTGTGTCTGCCTGTGCCACTCTTGGGTGTTGTCTTGTGTGCATGCTGGTCAGTATGTGTGCCTGGGATGAGTTGGTGTTGACGAGAATGAGACTGGGAAGTGGTAGTTGGAGGGGGGACGGTAGAAACATGGACAATGGCTGCAATCAGAGAGGAGGCCAGAGCCTGAATCAATCTCTTTTAGGCCGACAATCCACCGTGAATGCCCTCCAGGAATCCATTGCATTGCTGCATCTGGGATGCCAGCCCCTGGATGGCATTTACAATGGTTGATTGCCCTACAGAGATGGATCTCAGGAGGTCAATAGCCTCTTCACTCAGGGCAACAGAGCTCACTGGGGCAGGGCCTGAGTTGCCTGGGGTGAAGGAGCTGCCCACCCTCCTGGGTGAACGGGCACGGGCAACTCGCTGAGGGGCTACTGGGAGGGTGGTGCTGGTACAGGGGGTGGCAGCTGTACCTGCAGCTGGGGTGGTCACAGAGGTGTCGGCCACCACCAGGGAGCTTCCATCGGAGGAGGTATCTGAGTCTGTGTTGTCTCCTCCAGCCTCTGCCGTGGTGCTCCCCTCACCCTCCGTCCCACTGGTTCCCTCCCTGTCAGTGGACTCTGCCTCCTGGGTCCTGTGGGATGCAGATCCCTCTGTCGCTGGTTCCCCTGCTCCTCTGCCGGATGATGCTAATGCACACAAGGACAGGATGACAAAACAAGAAAGAGGGGGAGACAAAGGATACACTGGGTCAGTGACTGCACCAACACCACTATTGGCATGCACATCACCGTCACACACAGGGAACAGGCTTAGAGGGTCATTACGACCTCGGCGGTCTTTTTGCAAGACCGCCGAGGGACCGCAATGCGGAAGACCGCCTGCGGTTTGCCGCTCGGCGTATTATGACTGTTGGCTGCTCTCCGTCGTTATTCCGACAGAGAGCCGCCAACAGCCATACTTGCGGGCGGCAGGGAAGTGGAGGTAGCTCCACCTCCACCGCCACGCCAACAGAACACCGCCCAGCAAATCACGTCCTGTGATTTGCTGTGGCGGTGTTCTGTTGGCGGTGTGGTGTCGGGGGAGCTGCCCCCATGGCTCCCGTCCCCTCCCGGAGGATCGACGGACCAGGTAAGTCGATCGTCCGTTAGGGGAGGGGGGTGGAGGGTGTTGTGTGTTGTGTGCGTGCATGGGGGTGTGCGTGTGTGTATGTAGAGGGGTTGTGTGAGTGCGTGTATGCTTGCGGGGGTGTTGTGTGTATGGGAATGAGTGCGTGTATGGCTGTGGGTATGTCTGTATGAATGTGTGCGTGTATGTTTGAATGTGGGTGTGCGTGTCTGACTGTGTGTGTGGATGTTGGCATGTATGTTGGGGTGTGTGCGTGTGTGTGTTGGTGGTGCCTGCATGCATGTCGGGTGTGTGTGAGTAATGTAATGTTGGGGGTCGGGGTGGGGAGGGGGGCCCTGCCACCTTTGGGGGTGGCAGGGGTGGTGGGGGGTGTAGGGGAGGGAGTCGGGGTGGGGATTGGGGGTGGGGGAGACCCCTATCAGTGCCAGGGAAGGAATTCCCTGGCACTGATAGTGCTTACCGCCATGGATTTCATGGCGGTTGAAACCGCTGGAAATCCACGGCGGTAAGCCGGGTCCAAATACTGCCGGCGGTATACTGACGGCCGTCGGGCTGGAGAACCAGGTCTCCAGCCCAGCGGTCATCTCCGCCCTGGCGGGCGGGACGGAGAACCGGCGGATGACCATGGCGGTAACCGCCATGGTCATAATTCACCAAGGTAAGACCGCCAGCCTGTTGGCGGTCTTACCGCCGGTTCTCCACCATCCGCCAGGGTTGTAATGACCCCCTTAAGCACTGTGCATTGCACTACCAGTGATAATGCTAGTAACTAAGGTAAGATGAGGACCACACACTGCCAACTGCAGTACTCCTGGGACCCACGATGCCCTGGCTGAAATTGACTGCTAACAAGCTAGATTACCTGTTTTTGCCATACACCCATTACCCTTCAGTTGACCCACGCTGCAATGTCTGGCTCAGCCTTAGGGGCACCCACTAACACATATCCACCACTTGGATACCACCCCACCAGCCAAAATATGTAATGATACCCACTGTACTCACCCCATTGTGGCTGCTGTGATTCCCTCAAGCGCCCATCCAGATCAGGGTAGGCTACTGCCAGTATGAGGCCATCAGGGGGGTCAGGGTCCGATGAGCACCCCTTCCTTGTTGGGAGGCCATCCCCAGCTGGGCCTCCGCGGTCTTCCATGCCCAGCGTCTCTGGTCCTCCCACCGTTTATGACAGTGGGTGCTCCGCCTGCCATAGACCCCCAGGGGCCGCACGTCCTTACAGATAGCACACAATATTCCCTTCTTTTCATGGACGCTGACCTGCAGAGTCAATACAGACAGGAGAACACCATTTGACAAACAGTCCATCCTTGTTGTCGACAAATGGCCCACCATACCTGTTTCTATCACCATTGGCCTACACATAGCTCAGCACACACCATGTACAATGCCACTAGACATGCCCTCCATCCCCCACCCCTCTTACATGATGCTTGCACACACATCTCCATGCATCCTTCCCACATGCATTGTGCCCAAAATGTACTCACCTGTTGGTCTGAAGGCCCATGCAGCTGTCCGTACTGGGGTAGGACTCCATCCACCAGTCACTCCAACTCCTCAGAAGTGAAGGCTGGGGCCCTTTCCCCGGTCACATGGGCCATGGTAGGTTTCAGACACAGGTCACAGCAGCACACGCATTGTAGGTGTTCTCCTATTGAAGGTCAGGAAACGAGTGAGGAATCAGATAGAAAATAGCTGTCACATCCACGGCACTGTACACCGTACTCGCCGGCATAGTTCCCCATTGGCCACTGTACTCCATAGAGCCCCATATTATCCAATGAGGAATTGCATGGCGGTGAAAGACCGCCTTCCGTCATGACACCCAACGTCGGCAGAATTACCTCACTTCCACCTGTCCCTACATACAGGACAGGCGGTCGCCATTTCGGGGGGAGGGGGGCGAAACAGGCCTATCGACAATTACTGTGTCACAGATTAGACTGGCACATACTTCACCATTTACACTGTCCCAATACGTAAGTGCACTATGTCGACTTCAGTAGTGGTTTTGTTGTTCCATTTGTGACAGCATCCTCACTCTTGTGTCCCTTAGATACCTACCGCTGTGGTTGTATAGGAGGAGGAAACATACCCCCGTGTACAGACCTCTGGTGGACTTGGCTACACTGGAGTACAGGCACATAATACTCACCTACAGACTGGACAGGGCCACAATCACAAAGCTGTGTGCCCAGTGGGAGCCTGACCTGATATCAGCTATCCGTCATCCCACTGGGATACGCCCTCTTGTGCAAATTCTATCAGTGCTCCATTTCATGGCAAATGGTTCTTTCCAAGTGACAGTGGGCTTGGCAGCAGGAACGTCACAGCCAATATTTTTAATTGTGATGGCAAGAGTTTTTTCTGCCCTGGTAAAACACATGTGCAGCTACAGAGCTTTCCCCCAGGTGGATGATTTGGCCACTGTAAAGGCCGGATTCTATGCAATGGGACATATCCCCAATATTATTGGGGTGATTGAAGGGACACATATTGTGTTTGTCCCCCCCGCCAGAATGAACAGTTGTTCAGGAATCATAAGAGTTTCCACTCAATAAATGTGCAGATGGTGTGCCTAGTGGACCAGTACATTTCCCACATCAATGCTAAGTACCCTGGGTCGGTGCTCAATGCCTTTGTTCTGAGGGATACCAAATGTGATGGGCCAACTACAGAGGCACAGGGTGTGGCTAATAGGTGAGCCTTGGTCCCCACCCACTGTATGTTAGTGTATGCCTCTGGTGTCAGCCCCATAGGACTGTGTGTGGCTAAATGTTGGCTTCAAGAGTTGCAGGTGACTCTGGCTACCCAAACCTGTCGTGGCTGCTGAACCCTATGAGGAATGCCAGGCGAAGGGCTGAAGAACGTTATAATGAGGCACATGGTCGAACCAGACGGATCATTGAGAGGACCTTCGGTTGCCTAAAGGCCAGGTTTAGGTGCCTCCATCTGACAGGTGGATCCCTGTGCTGCTCACCTGAGAAGGTGTGCCAGATAGTAGTGGCATTCTGCATGTTGCACAACCTGGCACTCAGACGACATATACTTTTTCTGCAAGAGGGGAGATGCCACTGTGGCAGCAGTAGACCCTGATGACAGTGAGGATGAAGAGGCTGAGGATGAGGATGATGGCAACAGAACATCAGTTATCCATCAGTACTTCCAATGACACACAGGTGAGACAGTGCAACTTAACATTTCTATGACTATCGGTGTATTCTGTGTGGCTGTGGCATGATGGCATTCACTTCCTTTTACCTCTACTTACTGTCACGTGTGGTTTGTTATTTTGCAGATGTTGGTGATATAACGACTGTTTACTGATGTGCTGACTACAGCCAGCCACAGGTCATTATTTCCATGCTCTCACAATGTAATGCTCTCACAATGTACAGTACATTTGCAATGGATGAAACTGAATACACATTTTCAACACATGACATACAAGTAGTCAAGTTGTGTCCAAGGGTGTTTATTGTAGTGCTAAGAAATTGAGGGGAAAATGCAATGGAATGGGGTGATGATGGAGGAAAGTCCAGGGTATTGTTCCAGTCTGTTTGTAGCACAGGTCCAGTGTCCAAGGGGCCATAGGAAGGGGAGCAAAGGCAGTTCAAAGTGGACAAGGTGACAGTGTGGGACACAAGGGGGACAATCAGGAGAGTCTCATTTCCTGGCGGTGGTCTTGGCAGGTGTCTCTGGCTTCTGTCTGGGTTGCAGGAAATGTTTGCAGGGTGGTTCACTTTCTGCAGGGGGAAGGGTGCTGGTGGCCTGTGGGTCTTGTGGCAGGGCCTCCTGCCCACTAGCAGCAGTGGAAGTGGAGGGCTGGTGGATGGACTGACTAGTGGTGGGGGCCCGCTGGTGTGCCAATGCCTCCCTCATGATGTTGGCCATATCTGCCAGCACCCCTGCTACAGAGATCAGGGTGATGTTAATGGCCTACAAGTCCTCCCAGATACCCTGGTAGTGTCCCTTGTGCAGTTGCCTGTTCTCCTGCACGTTGTCTAGGATCTGGCCCACCGTGTCCTGGGAATGTTGGTAGGCTCGCAGGATCTCGGAGAGTGACTCCTGGAGAGTCGGTTCCCTGCTCCTGTCCTCGCCCTGGCGCACAGCAGTCCTCCCAGTGTCCCTGTTGGCCTGTGTCTCTGTCCACTGAATGGTGTGCCCACTGTCACTGACCCCAGGTCCCTGATTGTTTTGGGGGGAGGTGTGGCCTGGGGTCTCTGTACAGGTGGGCACACTGCTGATTGACGTGTCCTGGGGATGGAGGTGTAGGGACGCTGGGTGGGTGCTGTGGTATTGGATCCTGAGGGGGGAGGCTCTGTGGTGATCTGTGAGTGTGCTTGGATGACCGGCTGTCCAGTGGTCCCTGATGGGCCAAGTAGGTCATTCAGATCCAGAAGTCCAGAGCGAAAGACATCACTGGGGACATCTTCTGTTGAGAGACTGGATAGCCATGGCACCTCCTCTCCACTGACATTGGCTGGGGTACCTGTGGGGACGTAACATCTTCTGTTGAGAGACTGGATAGCCATGGCACCTCCTCTCCACTGACATTGGCTGGGGTACCTGTGGAGACGTAAGTGATGTGTTATGCTTCATGTGTATGACATATTGTACATCCCTGGCTTCCCCTCTATGGTTGCTGTTGCCCTGCCACCTTTTGTTTGTGTATGATGATGTATTGTGGAATTGTTAGTTTCCCCATGCTGTGCATATTTTGGTGATGGGTGTCCATGCAGGGCTGGAAGGGCTGTCCATGCATTGGTATAGCATGCAGGGGTTGGCACTGGGGTTAGTCATATGTGTAGGTGCAGTGCATGGGATGGAGTGATGGATGTGAGGGTGAGGGTGTGAGATGGCATGCAGGTATGGGGGGTGATGTTGACTTACCAGTGTCCAATCCTCTGGCTACTCCACCGAGTCCCTCAGGATGCAGTATTGCAGGACTTGCTCCTGCCATGCTGTGAGCTGTGGGAGAGGAGGTGGGGGCCCACTGCCAGTCCTCTGTATGGCAAGCTGGTGCCTTGCTGCCATGGAATGCACCTTCCCCCGTAGGTCGTTCCACCTCTTCCTGATGTCGTCCCTTATTCTTGGGTGCTGTCCCTTGGCATTCACCCTTTCCACGATTATCTGCCATAGCTCAATCCTCCGGGCAATGGAAATCTGCTGTACCTGTGCTCCAAACATCTGTGGCTCTACCCTGACAATTTCCTACATCATGACCCTTAACTCCTCCTCAGTGAAACGGGGGTGCCTTTGTGGGGCCATGGGTGTTGTATGTTGTGTGTTGGTGAGAGCATGTTGAGTAATGTGGTGGGGTGTGTGATGTGGGGTGCGTGAGGGATATATGGGTGTAAGTGGTATGTGTGTAGTTGTCTCTTTGATGTTGATGGCTAACTCTTGCAGTCTTTTGGTGTTGCCAAAGGGTTGTGGGTAATGTGGGTGTGTGTTTTATAGTGGTGTCGGTGTGTGGTTGTGGTGTGTGTATGAATGTCAGGTGTGTGTTTTTAATATTGGTCAATGTAGTGTTGTTTTGTTTGAGGGTGTCCATTCTGAGCACGGCGGTATGGACCTCCAAGGTTTAGCACCACTGACTGTCCTCCGTGGTGATTTGTGTGTCATAATGTGGTGGGCGTTGTTTTGTTGGCGTAACGGTATGGGTGTTGGTACCAACACTTTACCACTGACCTTTGGGCTGGTGGATTTGTATGTGTGGCAGTATTCTGTCTGATTGGTGTGTGTGTGTCATAATATGTATAACGGATATCCACCACCGTGGCGGTATGTTGGCGGGCCTCAACGTGGCAGTAAATGGAATTTACTGCCTATGTCATGATGGGGGCCTAAATCTCACTAAAGCACTTAAAAACTCAATAGCTCCAACAGGGGCTATCGGGGCGTCATTGATGGAGTTGTTTCCAATAATGCAATGCCACAAGCACTGGTCACGGAGTCACATGGACACCCCTAGTACATTACCTTTGAAAACAAAGAAACAAAGCCATGGAGATGAAGCGTTGCTGTAGCCGGTGTGGCGTCAGACCATTACGGCATCTGGGGAGGTGAGGCCTTGATTCTGTACTACGAGGCAGGGGAGGCGGGTGTCGGGTCCATCCAGTTGCAGGCGGAGCTGGTGCCGCGTCAGTTGCAAGGCATTGGTACTTGTGACCCGGCGGGGTCGATTAATCCAGTCAGTCAAGATGTGATGAGTCGACTTTGCAGTGCCGCGATCACACTGAGTGATATCAGAGGCATTGCGGTAACGTAAGATTTGCGTTGCAGGCCACAGTCGTGGCCTGCAACAATGTCCATGGAGTGGGAGCAGGCTGTAGCATCAGTGCTGACGTTGCTGAAGTCGTTCCTGGCGTTGCTGAAGTTTAAAAACTAGCTAAAAGCAAGTAGGCAAATTCTTTGCTGTCCCTTCCAGCAAAGTCAGAGGCCAGCAGGACAACAGGGCAATAAGCAGGGCAGCAGTCCATTCAGCAAAGCAGTCCAGATAAGTCCTTTGGGCAGCCAGGCAGTTCCTCTGACAAAGTTCATATATAGATCCAGAAGTGTCTGATTTGGAGGGGTCAGAGACCCTGTTTATATACCCCAAAATGCCTTTGAAGTGGGGGAAACTTCAAAGAGTGGTTTTGAAGTGCACGTACCCCTTTCTGCCCAGTCCTGTCTGTCAAGATCCCTGTGGGGGGTTATCAGTCCTTTGTGTGAGGGCAGGTCACTGGCCTCTGAAATGTAAGAAAGAGCCCCTTCACCCTTCCTGCCCAGGGAGACCCATTCATTTTGCAGATGAATTCAGGTGTGACTGAGTGTCCTTGTTAACGGCTGTCTGGATGTAATGCACAAGAGAGCTATCAACCAGCATAGACTAGACATGGATTGGAGGCAGGGTGGTAAAGTAAAGATGGCAGCAAGTACAGAGAAATGCCCACATTCTAAAAGTAGAATTTCTAAAATAGTAATATTAAATCCAACTTCTCCAGTAAGTAGGATTTTCTAATACCATTCTGGAAATACTAAACATGACAGGGCCACTCCTTCCAGATCAGAATCTACCACTCAAAAGTGTATGAGGGTAGTTCTAATGCTAGTCTATGAGAGGAGCAGGCCTCACAGTAGTGGAAAGTGACTTTTTCACTACCAGGCCATGTAAACCACATACATACATGCCCTGTCTTTTACCTACATGGCAACCTGCCCTATAAGTTACCTAGGGCCTACCTTAGGGGTGACATATATGTAGAAAAAGATAAGTTTAACGCTTGGCATTTAGGCCCTCATTATGACATCGGCGGTCTTTGGAAAAGACCGCCGATGCCATGGGCTCCAAAATACTGCCAGTGCTGGTGGTATGTTTGGCACTCGATTACGATATTTTCGCTGGGCCAGCAGACTGAAACAGCGTTTCCGCCCGCTGGCCCAGTGGAAAATTCACAACAACATTGAAGCCGGCTCGTAATTGAGCCAGCGGCAATGTTGAGGTGCAGCGGGTGTAGCAGCACCCATTACGCATTTCACTGCCCGTAATTCGGGCAGTGAAATGCGCGATGGGACTGTGCCTGAGGGCCCCTGCACTGCCCAGCCAAAGTGCAAGGGCAGTGCAGGGGCCCCCAGGGGCACCCTGAGTCCCTCTTACCGCCAGCCTTTCCAAACACCGCCATGGACAGGCTGGCGGATGGGGACTCACAATTCGACCTCCAGGCTGACAGCTGTCGGTAGCCTGGCAGAACCAGCGGTATGACCATGGTGGATGCGCCACGGTCATAATACGTCAGTTCGCACCGCCAGCCTGTTGGCGGTACTACCGCCACCGCCAGTGGTGCGATCTGGGACCGCCGGGGTCATAATGACCCTCTTAGTTTTAAATGCCACGTGGAAGTGGCAGTGAAACTGCACACACAGGCCTAGCAATGGCAAGCCTGAGACATGGTTAAGGAGCTACTGATATGGGTGGCACAATCAGTGCTGCAGGCCCACTAGTAGCATTTAATTTACAGGGCCTGGACACGTGTAGTGTTCTTTACTAGGGGCCTACAGGTAAATTACATATGCCAATTGGGTAGGAACTAATGTTACCATGCTTAGGAGAGAGAGCATATGCACTTTAGCATTCGTCAGCAATTGTATAGTGCGCAGAGCCATAAAACCAGCAAAACAGGGTCAGAATAATGGAGGGAGACAGGCAACAAGTTGGGGGATGACCGCCCTAAGGCTGTCAGTTCTAACAGCCAGCATGTAGCTCACTACATCTTGGGGAATCGTCCCGGGAGCTTGCTTCTACCCTTCCTTCACCAAACTCAGAGGCCCCCTTACAGGGTGTTCATACAGAAGCTCAAAGGGGCTGAAGCCGACTCCTTTCTGTGGCACCTCCTTGTAAGCAAAGAGAAGGCATGGCAAGTGGACGTCCACCTTATGCCTCAGGCAGTTCTTTGGTCGTGCCTTTCAGGGACTAATTGAACCTGTCAACAAGCCCGTTGGTTTGTGGATGGTAGGGGGTCGAGAGCTTGCAAGTCACTCCACACTCCTTCCACATTGACTGCATGTGAACAGACATGAAGTAGGTGCCCCTCTCAGACACCACTTCCTTGGTGAAACCAACTCAGGTAAGGAACCCCATTAGAGCCATAGTCACTGCAGGTGTTAGTTGCATTCCTCAGAGGTAAGTCCCCTGGGTATCTTGTGGCATGATGCACCAGAACCAGGATAAACCTACATCCAGAGGCTGTCTGGGGTCAATAGCCCCAACAATATAGATGCCCACCCTTTCAAAGTGGGTGGCAATGACAGGCACGGGATTCAGAGGAGCCTTCAGCTTCTGCCCAGTCTTTCAATTGGCCTGGCAGGTCCTCACTCTTGTGTCCCTTAGATACCTACCGCTGTTGTTGTATAGGAGGATGAAACATACCCCCGTGTACAGACCTCTGGTGGACTTGGCTAAACAGGAGTACAGGCACATAATACTCACCTACAGACTGGACAGGGCCACAATCACAAAGCTGTGTGCCCAGTGGGAGCCTGACCTGATATCAGCTATCCGTCATCCCACTGGGATACGCCCTCTTGTGCAAATTCTATCAGTGCTCCATTTCATGGCAACTGGTTCTTTCCAAGTGACAGTGGGCTTGGCAGCAGGAACGTCACAGCCAATGTTTTTAATTGTGATGGCAAGAGTTTTTTCTGCCCTGGTAAAACACATGCGCAGCTACAGAGTTTCCCCCCAGGTGGATGATTTGGCCACTGTAAAGGCCGGATTCTATGCAATGGGACATATCCCCAATATTATTGGGGTGATTGAAGGGACACATATTGTGTTTGTCCCCCCCGCCAGAATGAACAGTTGTTCAGGAATCATAAGAGTTTCCACTCAATAAATGTGCAGATGGTGTGCCTAGTGGACCAGTACATTTCCCACATCAATGCTAAGTACCCTGGGTCGGTGCACAATGCCTTTGTTCTGAGGAATACCAAATGTGATGGGCCAACTACAGAGGCACAGGGTGTGGCTAATAGGTGAGCCTTGGCCCCCACCCACTGTATGTTAGTGTATGCCTCTGGTGTCAACCCCATAGCACTGTGTGTGGCTAAATGTTGTCCCTCAATAGTTGCAGGTGACTCTGGCTACCCAAACCTGTTGTGGCTGCTGAACCCTATGAGGAATGTGAGGCGAAGGTCTGAAGAACGTTATAATGAGGCACATGGTTGAACCAGACGGATCATTGAGAGGACCTTCGGTCTCTTAAAGGCCAGGTTTAGGTGCCTCCATCTGACAGGTGGATCCCTGTGCTGCTCACCTGAGAAGGTCTGCCAGACAGTAGTGGCATTCTGCATGTTGCACAACCTGGCACTCAGACAACATATACCTTTTCTGCAAGAGGGGAGATGCCACTGTGGCAGCAGTAGACCCTGATGACAGTGAGGATGAAGAGGCTGAGGATGAGGATGATGGCAACAGAACATCAGTTATCCACCAGTACTTCCAATGACACACAGGTGAGACAGTGCAACTTAACATTTCTATGACTATCGGTGAATTCTGTGTGGCTGTGGCATGATGGCATTCACTTCCTTTTACCTCCACTTACTGTCACGTGTGATTTGTTATTTTGCAGATGTTGGTGATATAACAACTGTTTACTGATGTGCTGACTACAGCCAGCCACAGGTCATTATTTCTATGTTCTCACAATGTAATGCTCTCACAATGTACAGTACATTTGCAATGGATGAAACTGAATACACATATTCAACACATGACATACAAGTAGTCAATTTGTGTCCAAGGGTGTTTATTGTAGTGCTAAGAAATTGAGGGGAAAATGCAATGGAATGGGGTGATGATGGAGGAAAGTCCAGGGTATTGTTCCAGTCTGTTTGTAGCACAGGTCCAGTGTCCAAGGGGCCATAGGAAGGGGAGCAAAGGCAGTTCAAAGTGGACAAGGTGACAGTGTGGGACACAAGGGGGACAATCAGGAGAGTCTCATTTCCTGGCGGTGGTCTTGGCAGGTGTCTCTGGCTTCTGTCTGGGTCGCAGGAAATGTTTGCAGGGTGGTTCACTTTCTGCAGGGGGAAGGGTGCTGGTGGCCTGTGGGTCTTGTGGCAGGGCCTCCTGCCCACTAGCAGCAGTGGAAGTGGAGGGCTGGTGGATGGACTGACTAGTGGTGGGGGCCCGCTGGGGTGCCAGTGCCTCCCTCATGATGTTGGCCATATCTGCCATCACCCCTGCTACAGAGATCAGGGTGATGTTAATGGCCTACAAGTCCTCCCAGATACCCTGATAGTGTCCCTTGTGCAGTTGCCTGTTCTCCTGCACGTTGTCTAGGATCTGGCCCATAGTGTCCTGGGAATGTTGGTAGGCTCGCAGGATCTCGGAGAGTGACTCCTGGAGAGTCGGTTCCCTGCTCCTGTCCTCGCCCTGGCGCACAGCAGTCCTCCCAGTGTCCCTGTTGGCCTGTGTCTCTGTCCCCTGAATGGTGTGCCCACTGTCACTGACCCCAGGTCCCTGATTGTCTTGGGGGGAGGTGTGGCCTGGGGTTCCTGTACAGGTGGGCACACTGCTGATTGACGTGTCCTGGGGACGGAGGTGTAGGGACGCTGGGTGGGTGCTGTGGGATGGAGTGGAGTGATGGGTTTGAGGGTGAGGGTGTGAGATGGCATGCAGGTATGGGGGGTGATGTTGACTTACCAGTGTCCAATCCTCTGGCTACTCCACCGAGTCCCTCAGGATGCAGTATTGCCAGTACTTGCTCCTGCCATGCTGTGAGCTGTGGGAGAGTAGGTGGGGGTCCACTGCCAGTCCTCTGTATGGCAAGCTGGTGCCTTGCTGCAATAGAATGCACCTTCCCCCATAGGTCGTTCCACCTCTTCCTGATGTCGTCCCTTATTCTTGGGTGCTGTCACTTGGCGTTCACCCTTTCCACGATTATCTGCCATAGCTCAATCCTCCGGGCAATGGAAATCTGCTGTACCTGTGCTCCAAACATCTGTGGCTCTACCCTGACAATTTCCTCCATCATGACCCTTAACTCCTCCTCAGTGAAATGGGGGTGCCTTTGTGGGGCCATGGGTGTTGTATGTTGTGTGTTGGTGAGAGCGTGTTGAGTAGTGGGGTGTGTGATGTGGGATGCGTGAGGGATACATGGGTGTAAGTGGTATGTGTGTAGTTGTCTCTTTGATGTTGATGGCTAACTCTTGCAGTCTTTTGGTGTTGCCAAAGGGTTGTGGGTAATGTGGGTGTGTGTTTTATAGTGGTGTCGGTGTGTGGGTGTGGTGTGTGTATGAATGTCAGGTGTTTGTTTTTAACATTGGCCAATGTAGTGTTGTTTTGTTTGTGTGTGTCCATTCTGAGCATTGGGGTATGGACCTCCAAGGTTTAGCACCATTGACTGTCCTCCGTGGTGATTTGTGTGTCATAATGTGGTGGGCGTTGTTTTGTTGGCGTAACGGTATGGGTGTTGGTACCAACACTTTACCACTGACCTTTGGGCTGGTGGATTTGTATGTGTGGCAGTATTCTGTCGGATTGGTGTGTGTGTGTCATAATATGGTTAACGGATATCCGCCACCGTGGAGTTATGTTGGCGGGCCTCAGCGTGGCAGTAAATGGAATTTACTGCCAATGTCATAATGGGGGCCTAAATCTCACTAAAGCACTTAGAAACTCAATAGCTCCCACAGGGGCTATCACGACGTAATTGATGGAGTTGTTTCCAATAATGCAATGCCACAGGCACTGGTCACGGAGTCACATGGACCCCCAAGTACAGTACCTTTGAAAACAAAGAAACAAAGCCCTGGGGATGAAGCGTTGCTGGAGCCGGTGTGGCGTCAGACCATTACGGCATCTGGGGAGTTGAGGCCTTTATTCTGTACTATGAGGCAGGGGAGGCTGGGTTTCGGGTCCATCCAGTTGCAGGCAGAACTGGTGCCGCGTCAGTTCCAAGGCGTTGGTATTTGTGACCCGGCGGGGTCGAGGAATCCAGTCAGTCAAGATGTGATGAGTCGACTTCGCAGTGCCGCAATCACACTGAGTGATATCAGAGGCATTGCGGCAACGTAAGATTCAGTCGTGGCCTGCAACGATGTCAATGGAGCGGGAGCAGGCTATAGCATCAGTGCTGACGTTGCTGAAGTTGTTCCTGGTGTTGCTGAAGATTAAAAACTAGCTAAAAGCAAGTAGGTGAATTCTTTGCTGTCCCTTCAAGCAAAGTCAGAGGCCAGCAGGACAACAGGGCAATAAGTAGGGCAGCAGTCCATTCAGCAAAGCTGTCCGGATGAGTCCTTTGGGCAGCCAGGCAGTTCCTCTGACAAAGTTCATATGTAGATCCAGAAGTGTCTGATTTGGTGTGGTCAGAGACCCTGTTTATATACCCAAAAATGCCTTTGAAGTGGGGGAAACTTCAAAGAGTGGTTTTGAAGTGCATGTTCCCCTTTCTGCCCAGTCCTGTCTGCCAAGATCCCTGTGGGGGGTTATCAGTCCTTTGTGTGAGGGCAGGTCACTGGCCTCTGAAATGTAAGAAAGAGCCCCTTCACCCTTCCTGCCCAGGGAGACCCATTCATTTTGCAGATGAATTCAGGTGTGACTGAGTGTCCTTGTTAACGGCTGTCTGGATGTAATGCACAAGAGAGCTATCAACCAGCATAGACTAGACATGGATTGGAGGCAGGGCGGTAAAGTAAAGATGGCAGCAAGTGCAGGGAAATGCCTCATTCCAAAAGTAGA